>NC_056726.1:118111126-118226126 GCF_019279795.1 Protopterus annectens | reverse complement strand
CGCTGGGTCCTCCAGATCATATCCAGAGGATACCGTGTACCCCTTCTTCACTTGCCAAAATTGAAGTCCCTCCCCGGCGTTCCACCCGGTCAGTGGGAGGCTGCTTTGGCAGAAATTGGCCATCTGCTAAAGAAAAGAGCCATCCAGCCTGTTCCCCCAGACCAGATCGGATCAGGGTTCTACTCCAGGTTCTTTTTAGTGCCAAAAAAGACGGGGGATCTCAGACCAATTTTAGACCTTTCACTCTTGAACCTGGCAGTTCCCAAGGAGAAGTTCCGAATGGTCACGCTGCAATCTATTCTCCCCCTTCTGGGAGAAAATCACTGGATGTGCTCCATAGACCTCAAGGATGCGTACTACCACATATTATTGGACAGGCACTCCAGGAGGTTTCTCCGCTTCCGGCTGGGAGCCAGTCACTACCAGTTCCGAGTCCTTCCCTTTGGTCTCACCACAGCCCCCAGGGTGTTCACCAAAGTATTAGCAGTGGTAGCGGCCCACCTGAGGCTTCAGGGGGTACAGGTCTTTCCCTACCTGGACGACTGGCTCCTTACCGCCCCAACAAGGCATCTACTAATATTGGCGCGAGACTCCTTTCTCCATCTTGCTCCCCATCTGGGCATCACTATAAACACAACAAAATCCAACCTAGCACCCACGCAGCTCATAGATTTTATAGGTGCCAGGTTAGACACAAGGAGATTAAAAGCCTTCCTCACTGCGGACAGAATTCAAAATTTGCAATTCCAGGTGCGGGCCATTCTCCACTCAAGCTCAGTTCCGGCGGAGTTGGTCCTGAGGGCTCTAGGGTCCATGGCGTCTGCTATAGCGCTTCTTCCTCTCGCCAGGTTCAATATGCGCATTCTCCAATGGACTCTCCTAGTCCAGTGGTCGTATCTTGCTCTTCCTATGCATCATCCCATTGCGATCAGCAAGGCTTGCAAGCGGTCCCTCCTGTGGTGGCTACACTCTCCAGATCTCCACGGAGGCTGCCCTTTTTGAGCCTCTCCCCCTCGCCACGGTGACCACGGATGCCTTCCGCCTCAGGTGGGGGGGGGGCATTTTGCAGGCCGGACCGTCCAAGGCACGTGGAACAATTCAGAGACCTTACTGCATATCAGCGTTCTAGAGATGAGAGCAGTGCTCTTAGCATTGCTAGCACTTCAGGCCTCTCTTCCCTTGGGAACAATTGCGATTCAATCGGACAACATGTCGGTTGTCTGGTATATCAACAAGCAAGGAGGAACCAGGTCTTACCCTCTTTGTCGAGAAGCCATGAGAGTTTGGGAATGGGCAATCTCCACCAACTGCTTTCTCATAGCAACGCATATTCCGGGTTGGTCCAACATCCTGGCGGATAAACTCAGTCGCACCATTCTCACCCCTTACGAGTGGTCTCTCAATACTCAGGTAGCGGAATGGATTTTCGCACGGTGGGGAACTCCTTGTTGCGATCTTTTTGCCTCTCCCTCAAACACAAAGTGCGACAGTTTTTTCGCTCTGATACCTCCTCCCGGAGGTTCCCCAAGAGACGCTCTGGTGCATGCTTGGCCACCCGGTCTTCTTTATGCTTATCCCCCCTTACCTCTGATGCTCCAGGTTTTTCAGAAAGCCTCTCGGTTGGGGTGCAGGATGATTCTCATTGCTCCGTTTTGGCCTCAACAGATCTGGTTCCCCTTCCTAAGGTCTCACTCTGTGAATCCTCCTTGGATTCTAGATCCCATTCCGGATCTGGTATCTCATCCATTCCACTTATCTCCTCCGAACCTGGACAACCTCAAGCTGACCGCTTGGCTGCTCCAGTTCCACTCCTGATCAGGACTCCCGGTATTTCGTCCCCAGTTAAGGCCATCCTGGTGGCAGCTCATAAGCCATCCACTAGGAAAGTATACCGTAGCAAGTGGAAACGATTCTCTTTGTGGGCGGAGCGGCAAGGCCTAGACCCCTTCACAGTTCCTCTCCCTTTGGTACTTGATTTCTTAACCACTCTTTTTAATGATGGTGCCAGCAGTTCCACGGTCAAAGTACAACTTGCGGCTATTTCACATTATCACATTGGTCATGACTCCAACCCTCTGATGTCGGCCAAGTTGTGTAAGATTTTCCTTAAAGGTACCTTTCTTCTCAGGCCCCCTGTAAAACAAGCGGTTCCTCCTTGGGACCTTTCCGTAGTTCTCCAGGCCTTGACCGGCCCCTCCTTCGAACCGGCGGCTACGGTAGATCTGAAATTCTTATCTTTCAAGACTGCCTTCTTAGTGGCCATTACTTCGGCCAAGAGAGTTTCAGAACTCCAAGCATTATCAGCTAAACCTCCTTACTTGGTCTTTCATCCGGACCGTGTTTACCTCAGGACCAACCCGTCCTTTCTTCCTAAGGTAGCTTCTGAAGCAAACATTAATCAATCCATTAACCTCCCTGTTTTCTTCCCTAAATATGAAAACAAAGGTGAATACAAGCTTCACTCCTTAGATGTTCACAGGCAACTTAGATTTTATCTAAACAGGACGGCTGGTCATAGGCAATCCGACCAGTTGTTCATTTCCTTTGCTAAATTTAATTTGGGCAAACCAATTTCTAAAGTCTCATTATCTTGCTGGATTTCACAATGTATCTTATTGGCTTATCAAGCCTCGGGAAGGCCCGCACCAGAAGGTGTCCATGCCCATTCAACCCGGTCAGTCTCTACCTCGGCAGCCTTTAAGGCAAGGATTCCTCTAGATGATATTTGTGCAGCAGCCACGTGGGCTTCATCTCATACTTTTATTTCCCACTACAAGTTGGATCTTGCATCTAGGGGTAGAGCATCCTTTGAATATCCTTCCATGATGGCCCAAGATTCAGGTAGCTGGGGACTCTGTCCCACAGGTTGCAGACAAATGAATCTCCTACTTCAGATTTAGAAGTTATGTACTCACCATAATGTTCCATCTGAGTAGGTGTATTCATTTGTCTGCACCCTCCTATCCCCCTGGCCTTTCAGTTTCCTGCATATGGTGTGTTACCCTTTTCAGGGTGTTCTTGCTATTGGCAAACTCGATCTGAGGTCATGAGGGTAGAGCAGGGCATTATGGGTGAGGGGAGGAGCTGAGAGCTTGGATCCATAGCTGGTAAACCATGCCGGTTCGGATCCGATATCGGATCCATAACCCACAGGTTGCAGACAAATGAATACACCTACTCAGATGGAATGTTATGGTGAGTACATAACTTCTAATTATCTTGTTATTTGTTATTTTGATCATAAGATTCCTAAGTTTTAAAAATGCCAAATGACATCTTTAAAAGGAATTTCTTTAAACATTAATGGATTGAATAATCCATGTAAAAGGGCAAGCCTAATAAGATACATTAATTTCCATAAGGCCAACTTAGTCTTCCTACAAGAAACCCATCTCTTGAAAAAAGATATTGATAAACTAGCCACAAACAAATATACAGTATTGGTTAGTTCAGAGCACACTCAGAAAAAAAGAGGAGTGTCTATTTTATGGAAAAAAAGTATGCCCATTCCTAAAACCATTAAGTCTTATCAGGATGACAAAGGAATGTTTTGTATGGTTACAATACAAATTAATGGGAAGACTTACACTTTAATTAATGTATATTGGATACCTGGAATTGGTATTAATACAGTGAAACATCATCTTGATAAGATCATATCATTCTCTATAGGAGATATTATTTTAGCTGGTGACTTTAATTGTATATTACATGAAAGTGATACTACCACTATAGGAAAGAGAAGAATTACATCTAATGCAAAACATTTAAATGATTTTGCTAATTCTTATCATTTGAATGATATTAATAATCAGATAGATTCAAAATCATTACCATACACCTTTTTTTCTAACAGATACAAAACTTATTCAAAAATAGATAGGGTCTTTATTTCTAACCAGATGGTAACAGATTTAAATAATTCCAAAATCATTTCATGTCCTATATCTGATCATAATTCAATTGTTTTTGAATTCATGATAAAAAATACTCATAATGGTTAGATCAAAAGGATACCAGCATACTTAACTCAACTAAAAGACTATAAAGAATATATACTTTCAGAAGTAAAACATTTTTTAGACATAAATAACACTCCTGAAGTCTCCATTGCTTATGTTTGGGATGCCTTAAAATCATATCTATATGGACAAAGTATCAGATGGTATAATAATAAAAGGAAATCTTGGGATAAGGAATTGTTAGATATTCAAAGTAAATTAGACTCTTATAAACATAATAATAAAGAAAATATTATGGACAAGAAAGTTATTGAAGAAATAAACAAACTAAATGAGAAATACAAAGAAATTTTAACTCATAAAGTTAAAATAACTTTAGAGAATACAAGTTTTGTCTTATTCAATAAGCCCCAAATACGTACATAGACTTAAAAATAAAACAAAAGGTTGAATAAACAAAACCATATCAAAGAAATCTTTTCTCTAAGGAAAAGAAGAATGTTTCTAGTATACCAGAAATACTAGATGAATTTAGAAATCACTTTCACAAAATTAACCATAATAATATTAACATGGAACCTAAAGATAAAATAAAGGAGTTTATAACCACAAATATGAATAAAAAGCTTAATAAACAACAGATTAAACTATTGGACAAGAGTATTTCATATACAGAAGTTATTACACAAATAAATAAGCTTAAATCAAACAAAGCACAGGGTAATGATGGTATTATACCAGAGATATATAAAATCCTTTCTAAAAATACATATTCATTAATACATAAGGTTTTCATTTTGGCCAAACGGAGTTAATAACCCCCCCCATCTTGGCAATATACATTTATTTCGCCAATTTTAAAACCTAATAAAGATCCAACTAGATGTTCTTCATATCGGCCCATCTCATTACTTAATGTTGATTATAAAATGTTTATGAATATCTTTGCTGATAGATTGAAGACAATCATTCCCGGCATTATAGATATAGATCAGACAGGCTTCATTGTAAATAGAAATACTTTTGATAATATAAGAAGAACTTTAACATTAATAGATTTTGCAAATAGGAAAAAGAAAGATTTAACACTTATTAGTCTTGATATAAGTTCAGCATTTGATTCAGTAAGTTGGGACTATCTGTTTACCTTAATGAAGTGCACAAACTTCTCGGATGCATTTGTAAATCTAATTGAACATTTATACAAAGGAACGTTGGCTTATATTAAGGTAGGAACATATGTTTCACAAAAATACCCATTCTTAAAGGTACAAAACAAGGATGTCCACTTTCTCCACTATTATTCACTTTAGTAATGGAGCCTTGGGCTAATTTGATCAGAAACAGTACTGACATAGAGGGTTTTGAAATAGATGAAAAAACAACATCCAAAATTCAACTTTTGCAGATGATGTTCTAATTACATCAGCAGGATCTAATTCTTCTATACAGTCTCTATTTGATAACATGATGAATTTTAAAAGTATTTCTGGTTTAATATTCAATGAAGAAAAACTAAAATACTACCTATATATACACGAAAAATATTCTCATTAGTGATTTTACTAAATATGTACCCAATTCAGGTCAGATAACTTATTTAGGTATAATACTATCTAAAGATATTAAATCTATTATATATAATAATTATAATATCTGTTTTCTTAATATACAAAATCTTTTTAATACCTGGAATAATATGTTTTTACTATGGAAGAGAGACTTACAATTATTAAAATGATAATATTCCCCAAGATTTTATACTTAATACAATCAATAATACTTCCACCTACAAAATAATTATCAAGAAACTGAACACACTAATGTTAAATTTCTTATGGGCACCTAATAGACCTAGGATTGCATTAAAGAAACATACTAATAGCTGGTCTCAAGGGGGTATTTCTTTTCCAGACTTTAATTTATATACTATCTCTTCTATTGTAAAAGTTATTACTTTATTAATAGATCAGTCATATGTCACAAAATGGAAAGATTATTGGGAGCTAATTAGTATACACTTCATGAAAATCTCCTTAACACATAAAAATATGATTGTAAATAACTCCATGTTATGGTTACTAAAGGAATTTTGTACTTCACCTATTACACCTAAACATATGGTTTGTTACCCATTAAATATTATTATTAGTTATCGTAACTTTATATTCATGCACCCTAAGTATAGGGAATGGAATTTTATTGTATTTCCTATAATGTATACTCAGGGTATGCTTTTATCATCTACTTCTGAAGGAACTCATTTAGCTATAGATAATGATCTAAAGTACTGGTATCAGTTGATATCTGATAATAAAGTTAAAAATCTAGATTTCTTAAAACAAGAATTTGATCTAAGAGAAACTTGCTGGTTAGAGGTTCAGACCTTTAGACAACATCTCATTAATAAAATAGATTTAATGTCTATAACTGTTAAAGAATCTATTCCAACACTGATTGGTTACTTGATATTAAATTTACAACATAAAGTTTCTGATAAAGGTAAACTTTCATACATACATAAAGTTATCAGACAAGAAACTTTTTAGAGTGTAGATTCATACTGGAATTATTTCACTTCTATTAATGGGGACCCACCAAATCAACAAGATAAACAATATATATTGGAATCTGCTTATAGAACTACGTCTTCCATTGTCTGGAGACTTTATACATGGAAATTTTACATAGATCTTTTATACACCTTTGATGATGAATAAAATAAATAATAAAGATAATCTATGTAAGAGATGTAATGTAGAAATTAATGCTGACTGGGCTCATATGTTTTATGACTGTATAAAATTGAAAGAATACTGGAAGTCAATTAATGAATTTTTGCAGGCTCTTTTACAGATAATTTCATTATTTCTAAATCTCTTATATTATTCAACACACCTGTACCTCAAAGTGTTAAAAGGTTAAGCTTCCCTTGTTATGGTCTATTCTAGCAGTGGCTAGGAAAATAATAACTAGAAATTGGATTTCAGATACACCTCCTTCGTTCAATGAATTTAAAAATGTTATGAATATAGTGTGCCATATGGAAATAAACACAATTAGGACTAGAACAAATAGAAAAACATCTTATTTTATTGTATGGGATAATTTACAAAATTTGTTAAAAAAATTTTAATTTCAATAGCATGGTATTTTAGTTTAATTAATTGATCTGATTGTAGTGGATGTCTTTGTAAATACTTTAGTTGTTTTGTTGAATATTATAATAATACCTATTTTTAGTTACTTGTATAAAATTGTTATGATATTTCTCTTATATGTTAAAACAATAAACCTGTTTTGAAAAAAAAAAGGAAGGTCTAATACTGACAAACGCTTGGTGCCAAAGCTATGGATTAAAACTCAGTACCAAGAAATGCATTATAGTACCTTTCTGAAGTCTACCACTCTGGGTAACTCCATCATCAATAAAACACCCTTAAAAGTTAATTCACTAACCAGGGATCTGGGAACTTATGTAGACAGTAATCTAGCCTCGGCCAACATGTGTCCAAGGTAGTGCAAAAATCCTTCTGTTGCTCAAGTTATAATCAAGAGCATGGCATCTAGGTCTGGAGAGGTCATCATACCACTGTACTCATCTCTCATCAGGCCCATCATAGAGTATAATGCCCCCTTTGGTATATAACTGACCAGACACATGCAGCAAATGGAACATCCATAAAGGTTTATTTCAAAAATAATATAGGAAGCAAACACAATATCCTACTTTGATTGTCTCAAAGTTCTCTCTCATTACTTGGTATCATACAGACTGATGAGAGGTGATCTTTGCCAGGAATACAAGGCATCCCTGGACTTTTTTTGATTAATCTTTTTGCACATCCACAAAACAAACAGCATTAGAACCACTAGATTAAAAGAATGAAATGTTGCTTTCAACATAAATAGGACATGTTGGAGAGACAGATATGTTTCTTACAGAGTTCTTGTTCTCTGGAACAGGCTCCCCATCCTTGTGAAGCAGGGTTCCTCCCTATCCCTGTTTAAATGCAACTTGGACCTCTGGTCTGGCTCCTATGTCTCTCATGGACAAAGGCACTCTGTAAATCACCCCCTATAAATCAAAAATAAATCAAATTTGTGGGTCATATTTGGGTTGCATGGCTAGGCTTTTAAGGTCCCTAGTGGTCATCAGCCTAGTATGAACCTTTGTCTATATAGCACCATTTTCTATTAAGTTTTTTTCCAGAGGTTTTTATTTTACACCAGCACTTTTAGTACTTTTACCTAATGCTGTAATATGTTTTAACCAGTTTTTGTTTATGGTACCAAATTGGTTATTTAATATATATGTTTTATTTGCAAACATAAGGCGTGAATTAGTTTTCTATAATAAATATAAAAATGTCTGTGTTTGTTAGGCAGATGTAGCTGATTAATATTTCAACAATCAATTTTCTAAATCATATATAAAAACAACTTGTTGAAAATAAAGTGTACATCTCGGTTATTTATTAATCTATTATACTAGAAGAACAAAGATGAGGAGGAGGAAGCAGAAAAAGAGAGTGGAAGTTAAAGTGATTGGCAATTTATAAAGGTTATTGATAAAACATTTCAGTTAGGCAAAATATACACAAACTATGAATACTCTTTCCATTAAATCCTTGGGGTTATCCTCACTCTTACTACTTAGCGAAGAGTTAAATTGTGGACTTCTGTGGAATGAAAGTACCAAAGATTACGCTATTACAAGTTGTTCAGTTGCATCCATAACCATTTAATAGAAGTAAATAACCATTAAGATACTCAACAACACACTTAAGCATATGATTGCAGTCCAAACCATCTATGGAATAGCTCCTAGTGGTATTAGATTCTGTCATGTTAAGTAACATAAAAATACACTGTTGTTAACATATGATCTTGCATTCAATACATGTAACAAGAGCTAAATTTCAGAAAGCTGACTTTTTCATACCTGTAACAGTAGAAGGAAAAAAAAAAAGAAAATTAATTAATATATTTGTTTATGTAGCACAATATATATGTGTGTATATATATATATATATATATATATATATATATATATATATATATATATGTATGGGTCCACTTCTTCTTATTTATTTATTTATTGACATCTGTTGACCGGGAAAGTCCACTTGGCTTTAGACTCATTTTCAGTGAAGGCCTGGGGAATAAAGCTCCAAGTTGCATGAAAATCATTACATGAATTTGTAAGGAAACAAAATTAGAATTATAAAGCAAGTGAAATAATACAAAAAACTATCTAAACAGCAAATATGTTGTAAAAAGGCACAAATACAGTGACAATGGAACAGCATGTAGGAAAATTATGCACTTAGAAATATTTAACAACACAGCTCAATTTTTTTTTTTGGGGGGGGGGAGTAGGAAAAGGGAAAGATAGAATTAGAGAGTTAAACTTAAAGGTAAGACCGATATAGTTAGAATCTTATAGCTAGGTAGTGGGAATAAGTAGATTATAGGTGGCATATATTTAATGGTAATATTAAAAGTAGAAAGTGTCAGAGAAGAGACAATGTGTTAAGATGGATGTACTGATGTGTGGTCTGTGATACTAAAGATTAGGGATAACTCATATGGTGTAACAGCATAACATATACGCAAGTATATTTGCTATGTGAAACAGTTTTGCTAGATTAAGGAGGCTGTGGATATATCAGACTCATCAGGCTAATGGGACAGTAATTCCCAGGGTCAGTAGTCACTCTGCCTTTATGGAGAGGGATGACTGTAGCAGTGCATTATTCAGTATGGACAAAGCCTGAGGTGAGGCTGTGACTGAATAGGACACACAAATGTGGTGCCAGTTCACTTTGTAGGTCATGTAGAACACAGTCAAGGATATTATTGGGTCCCATGGAAGCTGTATTCTTGGCCTTGGACAATGCAGCTTTAACCTGTGCTGCAGTAATGCTAGGTGCCTGGCATTCTTCTGGTATTGTGATTGTTCCTTTGGGGGGAGGGGTAAAGTTGGCACTGAATCTGTCGACCAGTATGTTGGCAATATCTGTTGGCTCAGTATAGGAGGTACCATTGTGCAGTAACTCAGAGCAAATCTGGGTATTGCTGTGGAGGTTCTGGCTATAACTATAGAAGGCTTTGTGATTGTTTTTATTGTCTGCCGCAATTCTGCCTTCATAGCTGGCTTTGGAAGATTTGATGAGGGATCTCAACTTTTTGTTGAGGCTAATAAGGGAGTTTTTCCAGTCTTGGGACTTCACCTTTTTCTGCAAAATTTCTTCCATCTGTTGTAGAGTTTTTTATTGGCAGGGGACTACCAGATTGGCTTCCTTTTTTTGGAGGAGAGCATCTTGGTTCTGTTGGGTATGGCTAGTTCTATGCTTTTATGTACATATTCGTACAGTGCATTGGTGTATGATTTGGCAGTCATGCAGCTATTTTCCATTGACATGGGTGCTGTGAAGTTAGCTACCTTGTTTTTAGGAGCCCAGAGTCATCTTTGGAGAAGTTTTTCAATGTGGTTACCTTTGTGGGGGGTGTGGGTGAGATGTGGATTTCCATGGTGATTAATTTATGGTCAGATCTGACCAGGGAGGGATTGACTATTGATGTAGAGCAACAGTCACCCATGTTAGTAATAACCAGGTCAAGGATGTTGCTTCCTCTAGTGGGGGTCAGAATGAGCTGGTCCAGGGCATTGGAACCAATGAATCCCAGGAAGCATTGGGCCAGTGTATTGGTACTTGAGTAGTTTTCCCAGTTTATGGAGGGGTAGTTAAAGTCTCCTAGTATGAGAGTGTTGGGTTGGACCTTGTTAGATTCCAGGGTTCTTAGGAACATGGAGTGAGAATCTAGGGAACCGTGTGCAAGGAGTTATGCCTCCTGCCTTGCCTACCTTTTGGTACTGTTCACAGGTCCTGCAGTACCCTATTGCATCCCTAGCAATCCCAGGCCAATAAAAGTTATGCATAATGTGTCTCTTGGTATGTTTTATGCCCATATGACCTGCAAAAGAAATGTCATGGGCTATGGCTAGAAGTGCCACATGGTAAGCTCTGGGCAGTACCAATGGCTGTATACCTCACCCTCTAGCTCTCCCTCAAGGGTCCGCTTTCTATACAGTAACCTTTTGTTCCAGTATACAGACTCCTCTTTTCCTTGAGAATCAGGTGCCTCTTAAGTTACCTCCTCAAGCCTCTTAATGTATAGTCCAGAAATTTGAGCCTGTCTCAACTCTACCTTTGTGACCCTTCCCAGCTCCTTTTTCACATAAATCCTGGTATCTTCTGATACTGGTGCCTCACTATCAGCCTGGGTACTACCACTCACCTCTGTCCTTGCAGTCACCATGTCCACTGGAACATTGTACCTACCAGCAGCTGTGGTTCACTTTCAGGCTCACTGCTACAGGGTAGCTCTCTCCCTGAAATAACCACATCGCCAGCCCCAGCTTCAGGTGTAGGGTTTGTCTTTGTCTCCCCCAGACTATCAGATCCACATGTCTGTCTCCAAGCCTGACTGCATGTAACTACTTGCACAAGGTTCTGCAGTATCAGAATCATTCCCTATCAAGACATCTGCAGGGATATCCTCAAATACACCTACCTGTTTGCTTCCTTTTTTACACTCCCAGTCAAGGTGAACCCTGGCCAAAGGTATTTGGAATGGGGCCTCTCCTAAAGCTCTGACTGGATTGCACTGCCCAAGCTAGTACTGCTCCTCTTTAACCACTACAGGCTTCACTATGGTTATGTCAGTCTGTGTCTCTCTTAGCAGTGGCCTATCTTCCATCCACTAACATAGGATACAAACTCCAGTGATAGTTTAGTATCCCTGTTGTCTTCAGACAACTTACCCCTGGTATGCTGTTATTCCTGCTTGCATGCTCCCTCACTTTTTGCTCCCCACCTTGCTCCAGTGGACATTTGTATGCTACATGGCCCCTCTAGTTAGATTTAAAACACCTAACCCTTGCTCCTGACTGTGCACCTGAAGTAGTGGCTTCCTCTGTTACTGGTGGGCTCTGTTGGGGTTCTTTAGGCTGCCCACCATGGCTTCCCTTATAACCATGTGCAGCACTGGGTATCCCCTTCTTGTGTAGTGGTGCCCTGCTTGCTAAGTAGAGTTCCCCTTTTTTCCCCAGCTCATCTGCAGAGTTACACTCCAGGTCTACCAACCAGATTCTCATGTCCTCAAGCAAAGTGCTAAGGGCTTGTTCCCTCACCAAAAGTTCTGCCAGTCCTTCAAAAGTGATGACCTGACACCCACTCACCTACTTATGAAAATAAGCACTTAATGTGGCAATATAATCACAAACATTTTCATCTGCCTTGTGTCTGTGCTCACAAAACGTTTCTGTAAGCTTCAGGTGTTAACTTAAAACATTCCAATAAACATTGTTTGACTTTATCATAGTTTAAACAATCAGTGTCAGACAATTTAGAAACAGCAGTTACAACTTTACCATGGTGTAAGGGGGTCAGGAACCATACTCAGAGCCCATAGTCAGCATTATACTGTTTACATACTCTTTCAAATATACATCCTTTTATCGATTGGAATAAGTGACTCTTTCAAATATATGAATTAAGGCGTCTTGTCACCGGTGATATCCATGGAATAACAACAACAACTGTTGTTATTCCATGGATATCACCGGTGACAAGACACCTCCATTCAGTGAAACGGAACCGGACGAATTTACAAAATTAAGAGCCAAAGTAACCTCTTTGAAAGGGGAGGTTGGTCGAAATATATGAATTAAACTATCAAAATTATCACCCTCTGTAAACTGTAGAAGAAATTTACTGACCTTTAATGCTTCTGGAGTTTGGTTATTCCCTTCCCCATTACCTCCATGACCCTGAAAACGAATCAGCATCTCCATCTCATGTTGGCACTGTTTCTCCTTTCTTAGGCCTCCAAACACTGCCATGTCTCATTCTCTTCAACATCCAAATGCCGCAGTCCCTCTGCTGATTCTAATATTCCATCTCTTTTGTCTGCCACAGTGTCTCATTTTCTTCAGCCTCCAAACACCGCAGTCTCTCTGCTGATTCTAATTCCAAACGTTTGACTTTCAGTTCAAGTCTCTTTAGCTCCAGATAGGTTTTTAAGTCCACTGAGGAAAATGTGAACTGCCCTATTTCTGAAGGCTGTACATCCCCATCACCAGACTGGTTATTGTTCTGTGCTACAGCTGGGATTAAGGCTGGAATAATTTCTTTAGTCAGGTTGGCATGCACCAGTCCTTTGGCTTCTCATACCTTGGCCAACTGGTTCTTTGTCAGCTTGTCATAATTCTCTGCTGACATCTCTGCCTGCTTTCCCTGACTAAACAAAACTAACAAACAAAAATGAAACTGTTGTGAAAATGAAACTCTGTATATTTACCTTGTGGCTGCTTTGAATACACACACCTTCAGTGACAACTGCTCACAGGTTACTGAAGTTCAATCAATATCCAATCCAGCTGCCACCATGTGACAGTCCCTATTCTGGGACAATAATCAAGGAGCTTCAATCCAAAGAGTTCCTATTACCTTATCGAAAGCCATAATATCGAATGGCTTTTCATAGAAATAGAAAAGTCGAAAGTTGAAAGTAGTGAAAACGCGAATGAGCAAATTCATTCCCTGGGAAAGAAACCGCTTGGCCATCCTTGTGAGTTTGCCCTTTTCCCCACTGTAGTGCGATCTCGGAGTTGGTATATTTAGTAAGGGGGTGTGGAGGTACAGCCCCCCACATTGGAGGTGACGCCCCCACTTTATGTTTAGATTAGTGTGTAGTTGGTGGTAGGGCTAGCGATTTCTTTCCTAGGGAAAGTATTTGCTCATTCGCATTTTCGCTATTTTCAGATTTAGACTTTTCAGGTTAGATGAAAAGCTGTTCAATATTATGGCTTTTTGATAAGGTAATATAGAACCAATCCTCAACACTGACACCAGTGAGGGATGGCCACTATGGACAAAAATGGATACACACAGTATGTTTAGATGCATCTCTCTGCACCAAGCACAGTTTCTCTTAAGAGCACATGGGAGCACACCCGGGACCAGGGGCTCTCTTTCTCTCTCCAGGCCCCACACAAAATGCCACACACCCACACACACACACACACACACACACACACACACACACACACACACACACACACACACACACACACACACACACACACACACACACACACACACACACACATACAAACACACACACACACATACATATACACAGGAAAGGCTGGCACAGATTTACCAGCTGCGACCGCTCTGCCCAGACTGTAGGGTAATTACGCTGCTACCAGTCAGCTACTCTAAGGTTCTTACAAGGGTACCCAGTTATACAGAGTAAAATGAATAAAATACAAATGGTAGAGTTTGACCAATGCAACAAGGCTTTCAGGAGAGGTCACAGAGTCACTAAAATAAGCATAAATACTTTTAAGATGTTAAACATTTTCTCTAAAAGACCAACCACAATGAAAGGTACAGAAATATTTAATAATAAATAATAAAGTAAAAAAACATGAGAATACTGAATATCTAGTTACAATAAACACAATCACAGGAGATATGAAAAATAACACAGTTGGATAGATTCACAGAGATAAAGAAAAACAATACTTAACTAATCTCACTATATTTTCCTGACTAACTAAAGAATTACTGTTCCCTAGTTAAGTTAGTTATTACAGCAAGGCAAAATGATGAGTGTTGAGTTGCTTACTACAGCAAAGCAAGATGAGATGTGAGGTTGTGTGAGATATCTATGAGAGATCTTTCCTGTGAGGTTCCAAAAAACAAAGTGCTGCTGTGAGAGTTCTATCGTATCTCCCACTAATATCTAAAGAATCATTTCAGTGCTGGTTATAAAATGACATCACATTTGGTCACCTGACTCAGGTACAATACACACCCATGTCTTTGCTACGATCTGCTGCAGCATCTAAAAGTTATAAAGCAATTTCAAAATTACCTGAACTGAGATTAACCTCTTCCCTTCCAGAATTCTCTATTAAAAGATATACATTTAATCAGTTATAATAATACTGTCTCACACACATGTATATCTCTTTTCTGTCCAGCAAGACACACTGTTGATGTATTTTTAACTCAGGCAACTTTACAAATATATTTTCAACACAAACATCTGTGCAAATCAGTGTGATAGCCAAATGACATAAAATTATTTACAAAACTCCAACTAGCTAAGCTGGCATATGTTACACATGCACTGCCCTACTTTCTCTGCCACGGATGGCACTACCTCATATCATCACATCCTACTCTTCTTGGAAATGTAGCAACCTCTCTCCAACTGCATTTCTAAATATTTTGATAGTACTGTTGTCCACTCATGTAAGGACAATCAGTGACATGATCATGGAGTGTGCTGTTCCAACAATGAGGTTTCATGATAGCAGAAATTTTAGTTTGTTTTGCTTACCTTAAAAGTACAACTGGCACTGCACTGTTTGAGAGTAAATTTGGCACTATTTCTCGAGTCAGACCTGGGGATTCATACACAGTCCCGTCACAAGCTATGTGGTTTGCATGAAAAAGACTTTTTCCATTATGTGGTATTTTGTGATTCAGAGGCATGTTAGCCACAATGAGAAAAGTCCTCAATATCAGCTAATTTGCATCTCTCTGAATTGCAGTTAACTACTGTGATGTGCTTATCAATGCTGCCCTTGCCTATTATTTAGGAACCATCTAAGACAATAGTTTTGGATAATGTGTGGCCTTTTAATTCACCTTGCCAAAAAGGTAAGAAGTATATCCTGGTGGTGGACAATGCTACAACGTACCCTGAAGTGGGGACTCAGTCTTCTACAGAGACAATGAAGGTGTCAATTCTCTTTTAGAAATCTGTAGTAACATGAAGTTCCCAAGAGGAATACTGCCAGAAAAGGGTGCAATTTTATATCCAACCTACTGCCTTCTTTTCAGATTAATTGCTGGGTAAAGCATTTTAAGATTACCCTACCATCCACATACCAGTGGTCTGTTGGACAGGTATAACTTTATTTATTTAACATTTGTTTACCAGGAAGGTCTGACTTGGAATGAAGCCAATTTTCAGCAGAGGCCCAGGGAGAAATACTCCAGACGCATGTCTTTGTAATGTGGGAGGAAAACAGAGTACCTGGTGAAAACCCACACGAATGCAGGGAGAACATACAGACTCCACACAGAAGGCACTCCAGCTGAGAACCGAACCAGAGACCCTCTTGCTGTAAGATGACAATGCTACCACTGTGCCATTCCAACTTCCCACTAAAGCTCATGTTGAGGGTATTCACAGACCAATTCAATGAGGAATGGGACAGGTAACTCTGTTTGCCCTATGAATCGATGGGCTTTTTACATTTGAGTTGCTGCATAGTCAAAGGGTGAGGGACCCGTGGATGTAATCTGTGATAAGTAGTAGGTTGACCATCATTTCCACAAAGAACTGTTCTCGAATATGTGCTGTCAAGTCCAGGTTATAGAGCTCATGGGAATGTCTCAAAAGCATCTAGCTCAAAAATAAAGCAGCAAAAGGTTGGTTTGACTGGACAGACTAGAATAGAAAGTATTCTTTTGGGCAGAAAATGATGATCCACATTCCTGTTTGATGCAATAAACTGCAGGCAGCATAGGAGAGTCTTGATATTATTGTGAAAAAGGTAAGCGATATTAACTGGTAAGTAGTATTGCCAGAAAATGGGCAGAAGCACAAACACTATCATGTTAGCATGATTATCACAGATAGCCACTGATACTCAGTATCTGCATTAGGTTACAAAAGGAATCAGAGGGGGATCTTGTGTTAGACCTTTCAGTGAGGCAAAGTCTAAGAATTAAGTTGATGAGATGGCCCTTCCATACTAGCAATCTTGTATGCCGGTTCGAGATATCTGGACAGCACTACAGGAATTTGGAGGCATGCTTACTTCTAAGCCAGAGTGGACTCACCTGGTCGGTCACTATGTGGACACATGGTCCCAGTAGCCCATGAAACAAGCCCCTTATAGGATGACAGAGTGAGTTATAGACAGTCTGAATTTAGAACTGCAGGAGTTTTTGGGTCAAATGGTAATCCAGGATTCCAACATTCCCAGGGCCTCAACTTTGGTGCTGGTGCTAAAAGAAGACTGTGGCACCTGGTTCTGTGCTGACTACAGGAAACTGAATAGTCACATAGAATCAGATTCATACTTCATGCCCAGGATAGATGAAGCCTTAGAACGCTTGCATTGAGCTAAGTATATAACTACTATTCACATAACCAAGTCTTTCTGGCAGTAACTTAGATATAAACAGTGAGGGAAGTTCAGCATGTTTGACTCCTTTTGGATTATATGAGTTCACTAAGACACCCTTTGGATGAATAATTCCCAGGCAACTTTCCAGTAGTTGGAAGACTGCATCCTAGCAGGAGATGGGGACTATGTTCTTGCTTACCAGAATGATACTACAATCTACATCTGGGCCTAGCAAGAACATGTTCAACATGTTAGGGAGGTACTGGATAGGCTAATATGGGCAGGATTAGCTGCTTAGGAACTATCATATCTAGATCACAGAGTGGGTAGTGGTGAGATTCAGCCAGACCCAAAATGGTGGATTAATGGCTGACATGGACATCCTCCAAAAAGGCTTTACTGAGATGGACACCTGATGTCAAAGTCATGGCCTCAAGCTAAATGCCAAAAATATATAGTCATCCGATTTGGGAAAAACAAAACACCCACAAATTACCACATAGGTGGCAGCCTCCTTAATACAGAAGAGGCAATAAGAGATCTGGGGACCCAGGTAGATAGTAATCTCTCCTTTGACAATTATATTGCCAAAGTAGTTAGGAAATCCTTCTATGTGGCCCATCTAATTACTAAAGGGTTTGCATCTAGAAATAAAGAGGTTATAGTGCCCCTCTACTCATCACTCATCAGACCCATCATAGAGTACAATGCCCCATTTGTGATATACCTCACGAGACACTTTCAACACCTGGAAAGAGTAATAGCCTGCATTTAATTGCTGGAACCTGTATTCTGAAAGACTGCCTTCCAGACTATCTGCAAATATACAGAGCTGAGTATATTTTTTTGGTTATAGAGTTTGTTAATTGTTGCTTAGATCTCTGTTGAAACTGTTGTCTCACTGTTCTGAGAGACTGATCTGCAAATATACAGAGCTGAGTGTATATTTTTGGTTATAGAGTTTGTTAATTGTTGCTTAGATCTCTGTTGAAACTGTTGTCTCACTGTTCTGAGAGACTGATCTGCAAATACACAGAGCTGAGTATATTTTTTTGGTTATAGAGTTTGTTAATTGTTGCTTAGATCTCTGTTGAAACTGTTGTTTCACTGTTCTGAGAGATTGATCTGCAAATATACAGAGCTGAGCATATTTTTTTTGGTTTTAAAGACCACAAAAGGACCTCACCAAGAGGATTACTGGCCTCAAACATATGTCCTATGCAGACCAACTGAAAACACTCCAGCTGTACTCAGTGGCATATTGCTTATTCTGCCTGAATTACAAAGCCATGTCCAACTCAGAATTGATGGACATGCTCCACCTAAAGAAATCCAAGTCACTGCGAGCCATGCACTCTAGTGAGCTAAACCTCGCCACAACAATAAATAGAACATGCTGGAGGGATAGATTCCTGTTACAGAGACTCCCCATGCTTTGGAACAAAATTCCTATGTACATTAGGCAGAGCCCCTCACTAACACTCTTCAAGAGAAACCTCGACGAGTAAATGGATAACAGAAAATACACCTCTGGGATCATTTCATTGGCTCTGCTTGACACAGGCTCAGTTAATTAATCAATGGGGCGAAAGCCAACACACTCTGGGTAGGCTTATAAATGCCCTCGGGCAGATAGCCTAGTACCTACCTATAAACCTATGAACCTATAATGCTGCTTTCAAATGTGAGTGTAAAAAAGAAGGCTTTGACATCCAAGACTGATAAATGGCTGAGTTATAGTATTGTATTACTGATGTAGAAATATTTTCATTTAACTCTATTTTAACTGCTAAGTCAGAAAACAGAACTGATTTTTCTGTTAAAACAAGGCAGGGTGCAAGTTTCTAAGGATCTGTCTTTTAACATTTCTAGTGAATTTAATTCACATTTAAATAGAGCACAAAAAGCACTAATAAGGGATTTCCTCAGTAGTAAGACTAATCTTTAACTAAATACTGAAAATGTCATATAGGACAAATGCAACGTGTTGATATCTGTGCACCTTTACTTCTTCAGAGGTGCCACCAATAAATATGAGAATAACAGAGATACAATCAACAATATTTGATAAATTAAACAAATGAATCATCTGTTAACTTCATAGGTCATGCAACATACAATAACTCATTCACAAGAGCAGCAGGCAACCCAAGCAACTTAGATCAGAATCTTAGAGAGGAAGTGGCTGGTCTAAATTTCAAGCAGGAAAAAATAAAGGAAAGTTTGTTATTGTCTGACACAACAAATATTACAATTAAAAGACCATCTATTAAATTTTGGAAACCATGCAAGAATGAAAAATGTTCTTATATTTGGGGTATCTTTAGCTTGGATAGGCAAAAAGAATGGAAAAAGTGGTGCAGCTTATGTTTAATTATCTTTTAGAACTGAAACATACTCAGGTATTTAAAACTGACAGAGTTCACAGATCTCCGGTAGGAAGCCGTGATAAAAATCATAAGAACAGACCACCATGCTATTATAGTTAAATTCTATAAAAGCAAAGACTGAGAATGGATATTATAAGTAGCTATAAGGAAGAAAAGATTTTTATATGCAGGTGTCAAGATTTCCATCTTTACAGTTTTACCCCATGACATGGAAGCAAATTTCATCAATTGGGGCACTATTATAGAAAAAGAATCTTAAAGTTTACTTTCTTTAGCTAGCAAAACTGAACATGACATAGACAGATGTCCCATTAAACTGATGAAGGAATCAAAAGCCCAACACAAATTGACAATTTTTGGATTGTTATGACTCTTCTTTCACTAGAACTGATATGTCAGCTTGTGTCTCAAGTATGGACTAGATTTCTGGACTTATTGAATTTGTATATTTTCTTATTTTCATGACTTTTCCTCATCTGACATGGATATAATCTACCCCAGAGTTGATTACTGTCATGAAAGGAAATACTTCCAGCCCAGCTATCTGGAAATTTGTAAATGGTTATGTGCCATTTGTGAATGTCACCACGATTCATATACTTGTGCTGCAAACGTATTGGAGCTGTATGTCATAAAAGATGGTTTATACAGACTAGTGTGCTAAAGAGATATTTTGTAAAGTACTGAACAGAAATGTATATGCACTATTGTGGCTGTTTAGATGTATATATTTTAAGGGGAGACTGAAACACAGGAGGTTAATTTCATCAGAATAGCTGAAAACATAAATTATTTTATAACCACACAATAAAATGATGTTATCTTTCAGTTTCAGTCAACAGGAGATGGAATGTCTGTACTAGAGAAGTTTTTTTGTATTGTTTTTAAACATAGAGGAATGTAAATTATTTTACATCTTCCACCATTTGCCAAAATATCTGAGGTCTGTGTTTTTACAGGTAGATGCTAAATGCCACAGCTGCATTGATGGTTGTGAGAGTGGGAACTGAAGTCAGAATGACAAGAAATTATGTCATTCTGCAAGTATCCCAACAGTAATATTTGCGATATTAATTTAAGCACTTTCTGAGAAAGAGAGACGTATCATTCTGTATTTTGTCTCTGACCTGACAAGAAGACCCATTCACCACACCTGCCTTGCTCTGTAAGTAAGATAACTAGGGTATAGTAATTCTCTTAGATTCAATCAGGAATATAGTGAAGTATATCTTAGATGTTTTCTGTATTTATTTCAGACTGCCCTGCAATGTTGTTTTAAGTATTTCCTGTGATTTTGAACTCTGATATAACTGTGAGTATTTACTGAGTATTTTCTTGTTCTTTTATTTATTATTAAATATATTTAAACCTATCATTGTGGATGATATTTGTGAGACATATTTAAGTTCTGAGAGTACTTGCATATTTATTTGGTGGCACTGTGGGCCACTCCTAATAGCCTTGCTCTTGGTCAAACTACCATTTGTATTGATACTAACATTATGCAGTGATATTGGACACCCTTTGTTAAGGACCTTAAAGTATTTGATAAGGAGTGACTGGTGGCAGTGATAACTACCTGATAGCCTGGACAGAAGGGGGCATAGCTAGTAAACCTGTGCCAGCCTTTCGCAGGTGTGTGTGTGTGTGTGTGTGTGTGTGTGTGTGTGTGTGTGTGTGTGTGTGTGTGTGTGTGTATGTGTGTGTAAATCAAACCTCAGAGTGTGAGTGTCAGCTATTTAGGCAGGGACACGATGCACTGGTTGGACAGAGGGGGTGCTAGAGGCCTTGGCTTGGTCACAGCTGAAATCTCAACTCATAGTTGTGCCAGTGGGGAGTCTTATTGGGGATCTGGAGAAGGAGAAAGAAACCATCCCCAGACTGACTGCAGTCTCTGTGTGCAATTAAGTGAAATTGCACTTGATGCAGAGAGCTGCATCTGGAAATACTGTGTGTGTACCTGTCATCCTCCCAGTGTGTATGTCACCCACTGTTGCCAGTGGTGAGTATTGAGGCTCCCTGATTACTAGGCCAGTGGTGCAGCATCACACTTATCATAAGTTATGTGAATATTAATAGAGCCCATAAATGTTCACCATTGGGCAAGTACTGAAGAGCAGGTTGTACATGTCCTCTCTAAGACCAAAAACACAGCATCTATGAGATCTGATAACATCCCATGCTGCATCCTACATGGGCTCCAACCAGAATTAGCAAAACTATTGAGTACTCTTTTCAACCATAGTCTAGGCACTGGCTTAGTCCCAACTGAATGGAAAACAGCCACCGTTATTTCCTTGCAAAAAGGTGGTGCTTCCACTGACCTCCAGAACTATAGACCCATTAGCTTGACTAGCCTTATCTGTAAGGCCATGGAGCGAATCATCATGGACCTTATCAACAAAGATATAGGTAATCTCCAAACACTTGACCCTACTCAGTTTGGATTTGTCAAAGGGAGATCATGCCTGTTAAACCTGATGGACTTCTTTGAGACAATCACCAAGGCCCTAGATGAGGGGAACTCTGTGTACACAGCCTACCTAGACTTAGCCAAGGCTTTTGACACTATCCCCCACTCAGGCATCATTGACAAACTCACCCAGCTAGGTATCAACCCTTATAGTTTTAGATGGGTCAGTAAATGGCTGACTGATAAAACACATACAGTCATAACAGGGGAATCTACCTCCAACAGCAGACCTGTAACCAGTGGTATTCCACAGGGATCAGTCCTGGGACCTCTACTGTTTGGAATCTATTTCTCTGAAATACAAGCAGACTGGGAGCAGTCATAGAATCTCCAAGTGATGTCAACATCCAACAAGAGGGTCTTACACAAACAAATGATTGGTGCCAAAGTCATGGGCTTAAACTCAATGCAAAAAATGTATTATCATCTCTTTCACTAAGACTGATGGTCCTGCTAACTATCGCATCAAGAGCAACACCTTAAGTATCCCTAAGTATGCCCTCAGTGGTGAGAGACCTGAGCACACAGGTTGACAGCAGCCATGTCTCCACAGTGGTAAGAAGGACATTCTATATTACTTATCTCATAAATAAGAGCATTACCTCAAGAAAAAAAGAAGTGATAACCTCCCTATACTCTTCCCTCATCAGGGCAATAATTGAGTACAACACCCCTTTTGGTATATACCTTTCCAAGCACCTGCAATTGGAGAGACCACAAATGTTCCTCACAAGGAAAATTCAAGGTCTTCACTATCTGTCCTATGTGGATCGTCTGAAATCTCTCACTTTATTGCTTCATACAGACTACTCAGAGGGGATCTCTGCCTTGCATATAAGGCAATCTCTGACCCTGCTTTATTGGAAATGCTACACATCTGCAAGTCAAATGGTACATGGGGTACTCGCTCTATTGACCTTAACCTGGTATGTGACATTAATAGAACCTGCTGGAGGGACAGGTTTGTCACTCAGAGGGTACTACACCTTTGAAATAGGCTCCCACGTAGTATCAAACAGACCACCTCACTGGCCCATTTCAAACGCAATCTGGATGATTGGATGGGTAACTGTAAATTTACCCTGGGGGTTTCACCTGTGTCCCTCTTGGACCAGGGGCAGTAGGTGCTGACCATGGAAATAATGGTATAAGTTGGCTAGGCTTGTAAGGGCCCTAGGCTATTAGATAGTAACTTCCTATGATCCTATGATCCTACGAAATACATTGAGGACAGGCCAAAATATTTGTTTCCACTACAAGAATCACATATATATGACACTAAATGCCACTTTTATCCACAAGATATTATTGGATCGAAAAGATAATTAATATCTACAATCGTGTAAAAATAATTATTACACAAAGCTGTTCCTTTCAGATAGAAGATTAATACCATGGAATGGAAGATAGAATGATTTTTAATTACTACAGTTCTATAAACATACAAATTAACTATACCAGCCCTTCTTAGATGTAATTTTGGAGAGTCTGCATGCTATGGGGAATGTTTCTATAATAACAGGAGGTGAATGGAATGTCATATTAGATGCTAAACAGGACTGCTGTGTTTCTCCAATTTTTTATTGTGTATCTGTTTTGTGTTTGTTTACATCTGTGTAAAAATCCTTTTATTTGTGTTTTATTTTGTGTTTTAAACAGTAAAAATGTAACAGTTTGTTGAATGTACCAAAACTAGAAGCAAAATAAAACCAAGAATAAAAACCACTTGGCACCTGGCAAGCAACAAAACAAAGTAAAAGGCTAAAGAAATAAAAACTTGAAGAAATCAAAAGGAAACAAGGCACAGTATAATCCAGCATATTATAAAAAAATAAACTAAAAACCACAAAATCTTTTTCGCTGGCAAAGCTTTTCGCTTTGAAAAGGCAAAAAAAAAAAAAAAAAAAAAAAATGAAGAGCTCAAAAAAACTAGTATTTGTAAAGGATTTAGTAGCTATTGATGAAGACAGCTGCTATTTGATTCTCCTTGCCTACTCTGCTGTTTACGGTCCTGTGGTGCCAAGTTTGTTGAATGTCTTTTTGGAGCTTTTCTCCCTGGGTCTTGCTGAAAATGGACATGTAACCAGTCGGACTACCCAGTAAACAAATGTAAAATAAATAAATAAATTTATGTTTTTCAGTTTGTATCAAACAGTATAATATCAAGAAGACACATTGAAGAAATCAGAAACATTATGTGATAGGCAATTTTGTTCTTTAATACATAGAACTTTACCAGAACATCAAAAAAATGGAAATTTATTCACATTACCCTCCCATTATATCATATGACTTTGGTGTCATAAAACATCTCAATAAAAAGTATATAAAAACATTACTTAGTGGATAAATATTTTAAATAACATTTAATATTGATGTTATTTAAATAACCCCCCATCATATGATGTGACTTTTTTATTTAGTTAGGTATTTAATGCATTTTTTTTGTAGTTTTGATTGAGTTTGGAGGTTACAACCAGTTGCTCCCTCTCTTTCATTTGTTTAAATATCGAGAAGGAAGTTATGTTCCCTGGGCTAATTATTGATTAATATATTGATCTGCAGAAAGGTATTTTTTGCTTGATTTGAATAAAAAAATATACGGACTGATATAAACCTACGTATATTAGACACACAATTCCAGTTCCATTGAATCATTTAGATATAAAGGAGCTGCATTTAAATAAACTATTTACAGGTTTATAGGTTCATAGGTAGGTACTAGGCTATTGGCCCAAGGGCCTACGTAAGCCTAGCCAACAAGGTTCCCTGGCTTACGCCACCCAAGAAAGTTATTTTCCTGTGTCACTGTTGAGCAGAGACACAGAAGTGATCCCCGGGGTGTATTTCCTATTTCCCATCCACTCATCAAGATTTTTTTTGAAGAGTGCTAATGAAGAACTTTGCTTGACATAGATGGGTAGCCTGTTCCAGAGTATGGGAAGTCTCTGGGACAGGAATCTATCCCTCCAGCATGTCCTGTTTATTGTGGTGACAAGGTTTAGGTCCCTAGAGCGTGTAGCTCGGAGGGTTTGGGATTTCTTTAGGTGTAGCATGTCCAACAGCTCTGGGTTTGACATAGCTTTATATGTTAGGCAGAGATCACCTCAGAGTAGGCGATATGCTATGGAGTAAAACTGGAGTTTTTTGAGGCGGTCAGTGTAGGGTATTTGTTTGAGGCCAGTAATCCTCTTTGTGAGGTACTTCTGTTGCCTTTCCAGCTGCTGCAGTGTGAGGTGCATTCCAAAAGGGGCGTTGTACTCTATAATGGGTCTAATGAGTGTCAAGTAGAGGGGAACAATGGCCTCTTTTTTCCTGGATGAAAACCCTTTTATGATGAGGTGTGCCACGTAGAAGGACTTCCTGACTACTGTGGCGATGTGACTATCAAAGGAGAGACTACTGTCCACCTGGGTCCCAAGGTCTCTTATTACGCATTCGGTGTTAAGTAGATTACTGCCTGTATGGTAGTTCATGGGTGCAGAGTTTTTACCAAAGGGAATGACACTGCACTTTTTGGCATTGAGCTTGAGGCCATGGCTTTGACACCAGGCATCTGTCTCAGCAAGGCCCTTCTGTAGGATGTCCACATCATTTGGGGACTTGACTATGGCTCCTAGTTTGCAGTCATCTGCAAACTTCATTAGCTAGAGGCCTTTTGTGTTAGCCTATACTTCAGAGAAGTAGATACCAAACAGGAGAGGTCCCAGGACGGAACCCTGTGGTACTCCACTTGTCACTGCTTTGAGGTCAGATTTGGAGTCTGCAACTTTTACAGTGTGGATTCTGTCAGTGTCAGGTATGTGAAGATTTATATTAATGCTCCATTACATTCTTCTACAACAAAAAAGCTACAACTAAGGAGACAGAGAAGTAATTAAACACACTGAAGCAAAGGGTCACTATAAATTCTGAGAAATGTTTTCCAATATGGAAACAAAAAGAAGAAACCTGGCAAAAATACATATGAATATGTGAAGGAGTTGCTGTAAAGATGGCCCCATATGGCTAAAATGTAACATACTTAACGCATAAGTAACGGGGATAGCTACTACATTTGTTAAGGGGCTTTACAAGTATGTGCATGAGACTGATTCTTAGACGTGAATCTATAATGAGCTTATCTGCTGCATTCTAAGGATGTAGACGGCCCTGTACTTATGCCAATAAGCAGCAGTTTTCAGGGAGAATACTGAGATGTGAAGGGGGATACACTTCTGAATACCTGGACATTTTTACTGGAGGGGTTGCTTGGGTAAATGTTTAGTTTTGATACTTGTGCACACATCAACTTAAAGCTTTAGTTTTGAGATCAGCTAAGTTATAATACTATAACACTAAAAATAGACAAACTGAAATTTATTTCTGTGCAATGTGAAATATATCTGTTTTATTTTACTGGAAACACTTTTTTGGATTCTTTTTTTATTTTGGGGTCATGTGATGTTCTGAGATATATTTAAGACTTGGAAGGAAGTGATGGCTTTAATTCTGATGAAGTTCCATTTGTGCCAAAATTGTAATGAAAGTGCTTAATTTAAATAAACTGGCCATTGTATCCCATGGGCCTTCATGTTTTCTTGAGTTTTTGTTTGCATTTTCATATTAGTTGAAAGCTTTTGTAGTTACAGTTTATTGAATTCTAAGATTTTTGCAGATTGCTTAGCTATATTTTTCACTTCCTTATATGGACCTTTTTTCACAATCTGCACTTCATTTTATTAATGCTTTTTCAACTTCTGGCTCACTCACTGATGTTTTCTTCACACAGAGTTTTCTTATCTTCATCCCAAAGGGCATAGCAATCGCAGTTCTTTGTTTGTTTGTATATCCTTTTTGTGTTTGGATTTAGATGCATTTAACATCCTCTCAAAAGAAATTACATCAGGCACAGGTGTTGAGTTTTCTAGTTGAGTTTCTATGACTGAACTAAGGTCACCATTAAACATGTCTGAGGTATTCAAAACACTAAATTTTACTTTGTGGGCAAAGTTTTTAATCCGTTTCTGCATTTTCATGTATTGCAACTGTTTGTTCAACAGTAACACCAGAATCACTGCACACTTGTTTGAAATATAGTGCAGTTCTATTTAACTGCTATTATAGAATTCAGACCATGAATGTCTTTGCTGTTACTTCTATTCGTTGCTTCTGTCTTCTTCAGAAAAGTTTATTTTCATCCAGCTAGAGAAAAAAATCTTCCTTAACCAGATCAGCATGGTCTGCCATATGCTTTCCTCATATTTTCTAATTTTCTTCTCTGGATCCTGTAGATTCTTTTATAAGTGTTTTCTTTTATATGGTTCTTGAAAACGCTGTCCATTTTAGCCTGCAGAAGTTGATAATCTGATTTCCTATTATGTTCTGCAGTTTCTAGTTCCTGAATTTTTAAATGCAAATCATTCTTTTCCTTTTGGAGATCTGTCCCAGCAGACTGACTAGCACTCTATGTATTTTTCAAAGTCTGAATCTGCTTAGTCAGTGTTCTTAACTCCATCCAGGGGACTACTGAGGAGTAGAGGCCAAATTCCCAGTTGCCTCTAAGTACTGTTTGGTAAAGTGACTTGGTGAAGGTCACACAGTAGGCAAATGAGGGTGGAGGGAATCAAACCTTGTGCCTCAGGAACTACAGCTCACAAATGTAACCCTCTGCCAGACAAAATCAATCAAAGCACCTGGTGTGGATAGAGAATCCACAGCCTTTCGATCTTCCCTCACCAAAGGGCAAGTATGCTAGCTGTTGAACCATTGGACCTACTAAACCATGTTACCACAGATGGGACTTTAACTCACAATCTGTGGATTAGAAGGTCGATGCCTTACTCACTAGGCATTTATTAAATGCTTCAAATTGCTTATCAGAAGCTTCCCTTTCCAGTTTGCTTTCTCATGTGCTTTCTAAAATAAAGCATTTTGCATATTTTCATAGTCTCTGTTAGGCCCACTCTGGTTTACCAGCTGGGCTATTGTTTTTTTCTATTTTAAAGTCTGACCTTCCTGTATCAAATGAGAAGTGTTTCCTCATGTTGCTTCTGTTAACTTCTTGCCACTGGCCAATTAACTGTCTCCATCTCCAAAGACTTTCCATGAATTTTCTTCTAAATTTTATTTTTTTGACTCCAAATTCTAACACTTTGTGATTAGTTCAAGAAAAGCAGCATGTTGTTCATCCATCTTGCATGGCAACTTTCTTATATCTTCCTGCATCATGTTAGCAATTCTTTCATTCATTTTAGATTTTTTCCTCCAGATCCTGTTTACACTAAGTGCATTTAGCCTGCTTGTCTTCTCTTTACTTCTTCACATAGTCTTTTCAATTGCTTCATGTCAAAATGCAAACTTTTTACCTTCATTTACACTTTTATATTTCTTTTGTTGTAAAAGCTGAACGAAAACATTGTGCTCTAGCCTTAGGGAAGTGATTTCTTCATGTCATGAACAAAGTTTGAGTATTGTTGTTAATTTTACTCTCAGTCTCTGTCAATTGTGCTTTTAGCAACGTACTTCCAGTTAGCAAACTTTGATACTGTGATTTTAAGTTAAAAACAGTCTTGGCTACAGTCCTTAATAACTCTTCCCTATCATGTCTTGAATAGACAGTGCCACTTTGGATCTGATGCAAACATTTACCCAATGTTTCAAGTTCAAACATAAGTTCACTTTGTTCTTGTTCCAGTTTATGCCCCTTTGCTCAGCTCCGCAATTTCTTCCTTATTTGTGATGATATTTTGTTTTGGTCTAACTTTTATTTCGGCCTTTTTGACACTGTTTAGGCTGCTTCAGGGACTGTTTCCCTTTAAGAACCACATTGTCTATGTTTTTCTTTTTTCATCCTTTTTTGTTTAAAAAAACAAGTCAATTCCTACAGGAATGTGTGGCTGTATTACATCAGTATTGACAAGAATGTACAGAGGCACAGCATATCAGAAAAGTACAGACACAACAAAACTTGTTAACTAGGCAACATAAAGTGAAGTCTGTAATTCTGAAGTCAATGGAATACTAACAAGGTTTGGTTTCTGAAAAGAAGGAAATAGAAGTCATAAAAGGAAATAGAGATGAAGAGCCAAAGTCAAGGACTGCCAGTAGAATCTTGTTGACTTGTTGCTGATATTTTGTTTGCTGTTAAAATGCCATAAAAGACTTTCGGCTTTTCCCAGTTAGGGGCTGCCACAGTGGATCACCGGTCTGCTATTGGCAGTATATGTTTACGGTGTCAAGGTGCCAGCCCAGCACCCAACCTTCACAGAAGGCATACACACACACTCACACACCCATCTGCATGTCTTTAAAGTTCACTCAAATGCAGGGAGGACATGCAGACTCTGCACAGAAGGTGCTCCAGCCGAGAATCGAACCGGAGAACCTGCCATATGTTGTATAAATTCTGCTGTATGGATGTGACACTTTATATCAGTGCTTTAATTGCTTTTTTCATATTTTAACTTTTTACCTGATATAGATGACAGGATTTTGTCAATATTTTACATATGATAGGAAGGTCTATCAATTATTTAAACATGCATTTAACATAGTAACCCTTTTGTCTCCCTCTTGAGTCCTCATACAGGTACAATTTATTTGAGAAGCACCTTAGTCTCGCACAGAACATACAATTTGATAACTGGTTTGTAAGCAATTAAACTGTTGATATGCAACACTTCAGGTGTCTTGTTAATTTACAAATAGTAATTAAAACACATAACACACCTGTCCCACTAATATTTTTACACAGTACCTTCACCACAGTTGGCCAGCCCTTCCTGTAGAAAAAAAAATCACCAAAACTTGTTTTCCGTCTTTACAGTCAATTACTACCCATTACAGCACAGCCTTTCAGTATACAGTTTTCATTATTGGTCATTCATGTGCGAACTGTGCAAAATTCAACAGTACATGAAATACTATAATCGTTTCATAAAAAGCTCATCTGCATTTGTTACTGTACAAACTTCTTCATACCCAGTTTGTAACTGCTTGTCAGTTCAACACTATAAACTTTTTTTCTGGGAGGGGTGGGAGACTACTTTTGCTGATGCTAAAACACCATATGAGACATTAATTGCCCTTTTTGACCATTCTGGGAAATAAAAGCATAAAACACTAACAGCTGTAAGATTTAAAGTTGTAATTGTCCTAACTAAACTCTGCATAGCCATTACTGGTAGAGATGGCAACCCACTACTATTGCTAACAGAACAGAAGTACCTAGGGTTCACCTTGGACTCTAGTTTCATTGGCCAAGCATATTGACAATATTACTATCAAAACACTATAACTAAAACTATGCTATATAATCTCACACCTCCTCACACCTATTGCTCAGAATGCCTTAGCTAAAAATATGCTTATTTCTAAAATCAATTATGGATTCTCCATTGTAACCTTACATTTCTGTTCAAATAAATTCAAAATGCAAGCTACTGTAAACAACATTTGCATATTTGTTCCTCTTGCAGAAATGCAAATGCAGGACCACGTTTTCGCTTAGCTGTCAAATTTATAAGCTTTAAAAAATGGGGCACTGCAACCCCCAACTAAAAAAAAATTACAACTCAAGCAGCCTAACTGCACAATAAGACACATTATTTTCATCAGACCTCATTTAAAAACTTCTTCAGGCCCATTTGTTTGGAATTGGCTACCTACTGAAGTTAGGCAGTAAGAGACACTTCAATTATTTAATTATTTAGAAACAAACTAAAAGACCAGTTGTTTAAAGACACCAAATACTCTTGCTTCTGTGAAAATGGCTAGCCAATAGAGTTCATGCTGTATTTACATCTTTCTTTTAAATAAATATTTTTAACAAAATAGCTACTAGTTGAATGCCTACCTTAATTATACATACTGCAAATGAAAATATAATTTGCATTTATAATTTTAAATAACATGCAAATGTTTTGTTTCTACTTTGTTACTGTGCGATGGGCAACTCTATGTGTTTTTTAGTCTGTATAATTTTTTATGTTTGTGTTTTGCACCAAGGTGCCTGGGTTGTGGCTGAAAAGTCCACTTACCTTGTCATCAAACTGAAATGAATAAATATAAATATGAACAAAAACTGTTCAAAACAAGCAGGCTATTTTTTCAGTTTAACAAAAATAAAACAGTTCTGTCTCATTTCCTGTTTCTTGTTCATAATCCCAAAATAATGCACCCCTCAACAAATGTAAAGGTTTCAAATGCAGGTTGCTTGCTACACCACAGTATCAATAATTTCATGAACATGCCTATTTCCAAGTGCAACTTCCTTTGGAATTAAGCAGATGCTGTTCCTTAAAACAATGCAAATCTCTAAAAACAAAATCTTCCTCATTGAAGCAGTGTAGCCCCAACACATCAGCTTCTGAGAGGCAAACTCTTCAGTACTTAATTAGCTTCACTCTTCAGCAAGAACTTTCACAGAAATGGCTCAACAATTCTTTTCTCTCTTTACTCTAAATCTTTACATTCACCTTACTACAAACTCACTCTCAAAGCTTCATTTGTTTTAGACAAACACTTCTGACCTGTTTTAATCTTTCAAATAAACAAGTAATACCCATTTTCAGAAACCTGGAGTGTGGGGAGTGCCTTCTGTGTGGAGTCTGCATGTCCTCCCCGCGGTTAGGTGGGCATTCGAAAGACATGCGTAAATGGGCGTGCCTTCGTTGAAGGTTGAACATCAAACTGGCACCTCAGCGTTCATCAAAATCTACTGCCAATCATTAGCAGACTGGAGTTACGCTGTGGCGACCCCTAACTGGGAAAAGCCGAAAGACAACAACAACCCATTTTCAGAAACCTGCTTCACATCATTCAACATTTGAACTGCATTAATTATTCATTGTCTTTTTCTTTGTATTATTTTTTTATCGAACCAATATTTTATTAATGCACTAACATTTTACCCATAGCACAATTCTCATTTATTGGTACACAAAACTTTATACTGGAGACTAGACTCTTAATAGCAAAACCCTTTATTCATTTTTGTATTATATTCTGTCTCTGTTTAAAGGCCTGCTTTACTGGAAAAGCTCACCCTGACTGCTCCACAACTTGCTGTAAGGGAAAGGTTAGCTTGCTTTTGCTGTCTTATATTTTGTATTACTTTATTGCCTTCGTCTATTTTGTATAATGTGATTTGTTTTCTTTACATTGTATTTTACTTGTATTCTGCTTTTAATTGCATATTAAAATGAGGAAAGAGACCACAACTGTATCTTTTGTGAGTCACACAGAAATGAGAACAGGTCAATTAAGGAGTGACACAGAAGTTAGAACAGGCCAATTAAGGTTAATTAGTTGCAAGCTGAGGGCAGAGCCAGGAAGTAACCCTCCTATTTAAGGGCTAAAATAAAACATTTCAAAGCTTTACTGGAAAAGCTCACCCAGACTCTGCCACAACTTGCTGAGATGGAAAGGTTAGTTTGCTTTTTCTTTCTTATATTTTGTATCACTTTATTGCTTTCTTCTATTGTGTATACTGTGATTTGTTTTCTTTACACTGTGTTTTACTTGTATTCTGCTTTTAATTGCATACTAAAGCTAGAAAAGAGACCACAGCTATGTCTTTTGTGAGTCACACAGAATTGTTTCCCCACCCTCCCTCTCTAGTGCTGTTTTGTTCTTAAACACAACTATCTTTCTATTTTCCTACCCCTTATGTTAATTTGACCAGATATCTTGTTCCTATCCCCTTTCGTTGGCTGTTGTGAGTAAGCACAACATTATAATTTTGTGAAATTACTCCCCTTCAACTATTTAAATTTATTTGCCATTCCACTGTATTCCTTAGAACCAAAATACAAAGGGCCCACCCCTTTCAAACTATCTTGCTCTTTTAAAATTACTGGATCTCCACTTAGACAACTAAAGCTTAAGTTACCCCTCTTTCATATCTAATTGCTTAGTGCATACTGCAGTGCTTAGGATATTAACCCATTTTTTCATCTTACCTTTAAAATCTGCAACATCTATTGCAAGACTAGCAATTATTGGAGTGCCCACATTTTGCATATCAGTAGTCATCTTGGGATTAGTGCTTCTGTTTGCTCCTGGTGAGAGAAGGAGCACAGGGACATTATTTCCTGGAGTCTGCTAATTACTGAAAAGCCTAATAATTGCTTCATAGGTGACAGCTTGGAATCTGTGCTTATATTCTGCTCCCAGTGAGAGAAGGAGCAGAATGCATTAATTCCTGACCGTTTCTGATTGGGCAGTAAGTGTCTGTGCTTGACATTCCTGACTGGTCTGGTTACTCTTCAAGGCATCGACCAGGAAAAGGCTATAACAAGGCGTATAGACCCACATATGCTGAGGCATTTAAATGTAACCTTCTTAAACCCCAAAAAACTCCTAGATGATGTACTTATAACAAATATCCTCAGCAGCCCCAAATACACTCTTTCAAAACAATACCCACATCAACACATACAGCCACATCTCATGGAGCCTCTAATTTTAAGCCCACAAGGCAAGCTACCACACAATCCAACATTCTGGTCATTGGAGACTCCATTGTGAGACACACTGATGTCCCTCTCACCAGGCTGAGGAGGGGGGAGGTCACAGTCAGTTGCTTATCAGGGGCTAGGATCTGCCACATTATGTATGCATTCGAGACATTGGACCACAAGTACCAATATGACTTGGTCATAGTCCACGTGGGCATAAAAGACCTGAGACATACGTCTCTAGACTGTATGATGAGAGAGTTCATGAAGTGGAATATGTGCCCCAGGTTGGTATGAGCCCAGCATTGAGCAGCATTTTACCTTCTTCAAGGATGATGCCACGATACGAACAAAAGATGACTGACTTTAATAATTGGATTAGTTTCTGGTGTTATTCTAAGGGAATGCAATATTTGTCAGTATGGAAGGAGATTATCAACAGGCCACACTGCTTTGCCAGGGATGGTCTGCACCTCTCCAATATAGGTTTTCCAGTATTAACTAAAACATTGTCTTCCCCCATAGTGCCTTTTTTAGGCAATGTCAAATTGAAAGTACTTTCAACATAGCAAATCAAAACTAAGAAAATGTAAAGGTATTACTGCTCAGTGCTAGGAGTCTAAACAAAAAACTCCACTCCCTAGAAGCTGTCTTCACCCTAGGGAATGCTGACGTCTATGTGGTCATTGAGACATGGTTTAAAACCACAGAGAGCACACTGACAGTGCAAGGTTATAATGCCTTCCACACATTTAGGCCAGCTATTACACAGAGAGGGACTAAAGGTAGAGGTGTCTCAATTTACATCAAAAATCAATATACCTCAAGGCTGGTTAAACAGGACAATGCACTTGAACTGCTCCATGTTCAAATCACCATAGTCACAATTCAATACTACTTCCTTGCAAGCTCTAGGTCCTCCTATATGACCCAGGAACCCATACTATGTATTTAAATGTATTGGAAACACTCACCATCCAACCTGCATCCAACCTAATACCATATTCACGGGCAACTTTAATTATCCAACTATTAACTGGGAACCCTATATAACACCAAATGTACAGACACAGAGGTTCCTGGAATTTGTAAACACAAACTCCCTGGACCAGATTGTCAATACACCAACCAGGGTGCAACCATACTGGATCTGGTCCTCACTAATATTGGAGAGTGCTGCACGCCCCCTAGTGTCATGTCTTCCCTGGTAAGGTCAGACCACAAAATGCTCTCCTTTGAAGTAAAAAGAAAACCTGGACCCCCAGATAAACCTGGAATATTCAGGAACTACTCTAAGGCTAACTTCCTGCTATTAAGCAATAACCTGAAAAAAACTTCAAGCCCCCACAAACCCTGAGTACACGGCTGCCTATGCAGAACTGTTCACAGAAACCCTATACAAGCATGTTAATAGCTGCACAGAGGCAGCTGCCCCAACCAGGAAAAAGTACAGAACTAAATAAAAAAACAAGCCACAATGGTGGAATCACAAAATCAATAGGCTGTATAACAGAAGGAAATAAAATCACTGCAAAAATAAGGATGCACAACACAGCAGGATAAAAACACTCTCATCAAACTAAACAAACAGCTCAGAGGACAAATAAAGTCTACCAAAGCCAAATTTGAAGTAAATTTGGCATCCCAGGCCAAGCACAACCATAAAGCATTCTTTAGCTATGTCTGCAACCTCAAATTGTGGGCAGAGCTCATTGTAAATAGAGCCACCTGTACTGAGACAGAAGATATATAGCAAACCAACTGGCGAATAAATTCAGCTCCAACTTTATCCCTTTCTCCCCCTTAACCTTCCCTCAGGAAATACCATTAAATATAACTCCCCTGCTATCACTAGGGAACAGGTCCTTAATGCTCTCTCTAAGGCCAAGAACAGTGCATCAATGGGCCCAGACAATATCCCAGGGTTCTTTCTAAATAACATGAAATGTGACATATCTGGCCCTCTGGAATTGTTATTCAGCTATAGCCTGCAAACAGGCTTCATGCCTCATGAATGGAAAACATCACAGTCATCCTTCTGCATAATGGCGAGCCATCTACAGACCCTGAAAACTACAGTTCCATAAATCTCACTAGTCTTATATGTAAAGTCATGGAAAGAATTATCATGGAATGAACAATAATGTTATAGTAAACCTCCAGACACTGGACCCAACCCAGTTTGATTTTGTCAGGTGTAGTTCATGCCTACTCAACCTAGTGGGCTTTTTTTGAGAAGGTCTCCAAAGTAATGGATGAAGGCAAAATGGTTCATACTGCCTACCTTGACCTGGTCAAGGCATGTAACACAATACCCCACTAGGGCATTGTTGACAACTAAAGAGGTTAGGTACAAACCTGTATGTCACCCGTTGGATAGCCAACTGGGTCACAGTCAGGACCCAGGAAGTTAGAATTGGGAAGTCCACCTCTGCAAAGAGGCCAGTCACAAGTGGAGTCCCTCAAGAATCAGTACTTGGACTGCTCGTTTTTGGCATTTATTTCTCTGAAGTCAAGGTCTATGTCAGTGGTCTCTGACTGACTAAATTTGCAAATGATTGCAAATTAGGAGTTGTCATCGAATCTCACACTGTTACAAATGTTCTCCAGGTAGGGCTAACACAGACAAACAACAAGTCAGAGCCATGGACTAAAACTAAATGCCAAGAAATGCATAATAGTATCCTTTGGAAAGTCATCCACCCCTGGCAACAATCATATTGACAACACACCCCTTAGGGCTGACTGAGCAGTTAGGGACTGAGAGACACACATAGACAATAATCTAGACTTTGACCATCACATGTCTACAGTAGTGAGGACACCATTCTGTGCTGCGCAACTAATAAACAAAGGTATGGCATCTTGGTTCAAGGAAGTCATTGTTTCACTGAATTTGGCATTCATCAGACCTATCATTGAGTACAATGCCCCCTTTGGTATGTACCTAACCAGGCGTATCCAACAATTGGAATGCCCACCGAAGTTCTTCACTAAAAGAATATAGGGTGTAAGTAAAATATCTTATACAGACAGCCCAAGGCCCTATCCCTGTATTCTGTCTCTTACAGGCTGTTGAAAGGACATCAATTACTAGCATACAGGGCATTGTCAGACCCCACTCTAATGGACCTCCTGCATATCCATAAAATAAAAAAAACAGCAACAGAATTACCCATTCTAAAGACTTAAAACTTGCCTGTGATATAAATAGGACCTGGAGAGACAGGTATGTATCCCAGAGACTAAACCCATCTCTGGAACAGGCTCTCCATCCCTGTGACACAGAGTTCCACCCTAACCCAATTCAAGTGCAACTTGGACAATTGAATGGGCAACAGAAAATTCATCCCTGGTTTGGCACCTATGCCTCTAATGGACAGAGGCAACCTGTAAATGGTTCATCTCCCAGGCCCCTGCTTGTATGTTTCATATCCCAAGCCCCCACTTACACTTATCAAGAGTATCAGCACTTGTCAGAGATTTGGCATGCATGGCTAGGCTTTAATAGGCCCTTGTAGTTGTTAAGCTAGTAAACACCTATGAACCCATGAACTTATTACCAGAAACAGCGTTTATAAAACATACTTCTCTGAAATTCTAAGACATTCAGCATTTCCTTTTTGACAATTTTATTTCAATATTCCTGTTGATTATTTTGTAGCATCCACAGATCATTTTCTACCCTTTTCCTCTCTACCCATAAAGTTATTACAATATATATACATCTCATTTATCTATTAACTACCTCATCATACTGCATTAGATACATTCAACTAATCACCCTTCCAACTAATCTACAAGATGCTATTTCCTAATTGTCGGTCTCCCAACTTTATTCCTACCTGCCCTAAATTCCATTCTTTCTATATCTTTCATAATCTCCCAAGATATCCGACCGCAGTCCAGGGGCGATATGTTTAGGATTATCAGAGCATGAGCTGAAATTATGAGGGTGTGTTTCCAAATGCCTAAGAAGGCATTAGTGTTCAAAAGTTATATAGAATATGTTCAGCCTTGTCCATTTCTCATATCTGTGTAAGAAGTAAGTAAACTCAGTCTTTCCCTCTAAAGATATGGCACTTCCTTTAGGCCAAAGAGTTTGCAATATTTCAACACAAATCAAACCTCTCTTGATAGAAGGTCCCTTCTTAGTTCTCCTTTTGTATGATCTTTATGAAATAGTTGCACTGCAGTCCCCTCCATTAAAACTATACCCTGGAGGAAGGTAATTTTCTCTTTGAGGATTTCTTTCAATTCCTTTACCTTTGTCCCAGGAGATAAATATATATTAGCAATATTAATCTTCTTACCCTACAATCTCCTCTTATTATTATATATATATATATATATATATATATATATATATACACACACACACACACACACACACACACACATATATATATATATATATATATATATATATATATATAGATATAGATAGATATACATATATATCTATGGGTCCCCTAGAAATGATCGAAATTCCAAAAGGCTGACTTTCATATGGCTGAGACCATATGATCGACTTTTGGAATTTTGACTGTTCTGAACAGAGATCTCCATACAGTGCAGAAGAACGGGAACTTTTTCCTTTTCCGCACTGTAGTGTGATCTTGGAGTTGGTATATTTAAATAGCAGGGGGTGTGGGGGGCACAGCCCCGCATGGGGAGGTGCAGTGGGGCTTGCCCCCCGCAAACAATGTGTTGGTAATTTTTTGTGTTGTGTTCCTGTTTATAACAGGTGTTCAAAATTCCAAAAGTCGATCATATGGTCTTGGCCATATGAAAGTTGGCCTTTTGGAATTTCGATCATCTGTAGGTGACCCATACATATATATATATATATATATATATATATATATATATATATATATATATATATATATATATATATATATATATAGATATATATATAAATATATATATATATATATATATGTATATATATATATATATATATATATATATATATATATATATATGTATAATGTATGGGTTCACTACATAATCTCGAAATTTTGAAATATTGAATTTCAAAATCTCGAGACCCCTAAATACCAACAGACCAGAAGTGCAAATTTCAAAATCCCGAGGTTCGGAGATGTTGAAGTAGTGCTTCTCGTGTTGCGGTTTGTGAATGGATAGCTGGAAGGTCAGGTAAGTATCTATGTTTGAGTGTGTTGTTTAGGGGCTTTTGTGTATGCAAGTGTGTGTTGTGACTGTGATATGTGTGTGTGCGAGGGGAATGTAGGTGTGTGGTAGTGTTTTCTTGTGTTTGTGTAGTGCGACCTTGGAGTTAGAATATTTAAGTAAGGGGTGTATGGGGGGGCACAGTATGTAGTGTAGGTTAGTGTGTTTGTGTTTTGGGTGAAGGTGTGTGTATGTGTGTGGTGTATGTTTAGTGTAATGTTTGGGATTTTAAATTTCGCTCTTCTGGTCTTCCGGTTTTCTCATGTCTCGGGATTCTGGGTGTCAGTATTATCGGTTTTTGGTCTTATGCAGTGAACCTATATATATATATATATATATATATATATATATATATATATATATATATCATCCTGCTGGGCAAATTTGTTATTCCTCAATATTAATATTCATCCCTCTTTTCATCTCGCCTACATTTTGGGACATATATCCAGATCCTCCAATCTTTTTCAAGAATTGTTTATGCTCTTGTAATTTAAGTGGATTTCCTACAGAATGGGCATTTCACTCTTTTGATGCACTCTGTTATCTTGTTTATCTGGGCTAACCAGCACATTAGTGTTACAAGATAAAGCTGATAATCTAGCCATTGCCATTATTTAAATCAGCTTTATCCTTCAATTTCCTTATTCTTGTTGCATCTCACTTCTGCCACTTCATACCAGCTACCTCCCATCTTTCACTCCTCTGTCTTTTTCAGTAAAAAGTGAATGGAGCTGGCAGTCACACACTTAGCATGCCCTTTAGATTATGCACTATGCTCAAAATAACTTTATGTTTAACCTGCATATTCCCCTTATCCCCAACTCCAACAAACCTGCCCCTCATAACTATTTACAACAGTGCTTTCATTCATTAACCTTCAATTAGTGTGGATAGTTACATCCTCACAGATGGAAAAGCGCAAAAATGACTGCATCGTTTGTTTGGCAGAATCTTACTGAGAGACATTGGCTTTTGCTTTTTCTCATTATGCATTCTTGCCTTTGTAGGTACTCCCTGGTACACCTTTTATTAGATTGGCATCAAAAGATTGTTTATTTAATGACTAGCTAACAGGTGCTAAGCAACCAAGTATTCAAACCATTGGCATATATGGCCCTAGACCAATCCCCCACCTATCCATATATATGGAGATCATATGCTCCTCTCCTTTGCTTCAATCAGTCCATAAATGCCATATACAGCCTCTTTCCAATTAAAGGGCTAGCCCAGTAGTACAGCAGAGTAATGTTTAAGGAGTTCATACATGTTTTTGCAAGATTACTCAGAGAGCACAATTTGATATTCTAAAATAGATATACATATCCACAAAAGACCCCATGACCCAACCTCCTTAAAAAACATTAAAAATACATTAGATGTTTAACCTCTACCTATCTATTGCAGGGTTTAGACATCTGAACTAATTAGCCGTGATCTATTAATAATATTACTTATCACTATTAATAATCTTTAGATTTAGAGGTTAATGTGTATACCTAAGTAAATGTTCAGATTTACAGCCTCTTTAAAATATCTTATGATTACAGTTTTATAAGTCAGAAAAGACATGTTATTTACTCAGAAGATAGCTCTTTTCAGCATGTAGCTATATACAGATCCTGCCACCTGTCAAAGCTCCCTTTACATACTTTCGTGAGCAGAGATTGTGAACACTTTTTCAGCCCTTTCTGTTAGTCACATAATCTAGTACTCCACTCACCTTTACAATGGATTCATGGATCATCTGAGAATAAATTCTCATTTACTTCTGCTTGTCTTTCATCTGTTGTTGAAATACTGCGAAAGATTTCACAGACATCTGCTTCAAATTGTTCCCTTCTATTTCCAGTCAGTTTGATGGTTGGTCATATGATGATCCTTCATGTTGATTATGATGGTCACTGAATTCTTTTTGCAGTGTGTTGAGTGCTTTTTCAACATTCATAAATGTTTCAGTCACCAATGTAGCAAAAAACATTAATGTGGCAGGATATATCAACTTGCATCTCACACCTGCCTGTCATCATTTCCTGACTGATGGCAAGAAGCAGCTCCTTTGAGTATTTGTGGCAGTCAAATAGTGGACCCTCTTGTTTGATCAATCTTCAGCATTTGCCCATTTATTTCAAATTAGTAAGAACACCCTTTCTCTTAGTTCATATGTTTGGAATTTCACAAACAAAGATCTAGGGATTTGCTTAAGAACAGACCCTGGCTGGTAAACTCTGTAGCTTGTCTAACTTTATTTCCTTTTAAGGATTTCCCATCTGTTTGGGTATGAAGTCCAACATAAAGCTTTTGCAACCAGTTTGATCCACTTTCTCAAGCATAGTCACTAAGTGTAGGATTTCCCTGTGTGCCTTGTCTTCTACTTCTATTACTTTTAGTTGTAGTTTCACTTGCTGGATTTATTGCTCTAACATTTTGCTCTGTAATTCTGCTGTATCCTTTTACAGTCCTGTTGTACTGCATGAGTGAAGGCACACTGCTTCTTCAGTTTCCTGCACTCACTTTTTGATTGTTCCATTTGATAAAGTCCTGTGAGGTCTCGCTTATTTTGAAAACTTCATTATATATTCTGCTGCTTTTCACATCTAGTTTGATTCCCTCCCTTCTTGGCATAGTTTTTAGTGGAAATTGTTGTTTGCTGCTGCTTCCATGTGCTCAACAACTGTTTCTTTTTTAAGGTTTCATTGACTCTTTTATTTTGTTTTACTCATTGGGTCATAGGTTGTTACTAGGCTAATGACCTCTAGGGCCCTTAGAAGCCTAGCAACACACCCCAAATGATTTGGGTCTCAAGTACTATGAGTGTCTGTAAGGGGGGCATGTCAGTAGGGAGGTAACTAAGGATTTGTAGGAGGGCATGTTAGTTAGGATAATACTTTTCTTATTGATGGCCTCTGTCCATATGGGACATGGGGACCAGACCGGGGATACATTTTTGATTTCCCATCTAGTTGTCAAGGTTTGCTTTGAATATGGTCAGGGATGAACTCTGTTTTACATGGATGGGGAGCTTATTCCATAGCATGAAGATCCTTTTCGACACAAATCTGTCTCTCCAGCATGTTCTGTTTATGTCAAAACTGAAGTTCAGATCCCTGGATCTAGTGTTTCCGGTGCTGGTTGTTTTGTGCATGTGCAACAGATTCAACAGGGCTGGGTCTGAGGAAGCCCTGTAAGTCAGGCAAAGATCCCCTCTCAGCAGTCTGTAGGAGGCTGAATACAGAGACAGCCTATAGGTGATCAGTGTTAGAAAAAGTATTCATGCCCTGAATTCTCCTGGTGAGAAAGCTCTGTGAGCATTCCATTGTATTCAATGATAGATACTATAACTTTCTTGGACCTGGACGCCATACCCTTACCTATATGTTGGGTGACATTTTTTCTACTATCTTAGCTTCATGTTGGTCAAAGTCTAGATTACTGTCTACATATGTTCACAGATCCCTTACAACTGCATTGATTTTTAGCAATGTTTTATTGATAGAGTAATTAGCCTGGATTGACAGCTTCCCAAAGAGCATTGCAATGCATTTTTTGGCATTGAAGTTTAGGTCATGGGTTTAGCACCAGTCATCAGTCTGTGTTAAACCCACTTTCAATATGTTGATGTCTTGGGGAGAAATCTATAATGGCTCCCAAATTACAGTGATATGTGAAGTTGCTGAGCCAGAGACCTTGAACATTAGCCTTGACTTCCAAGAAGTAGACAACAAACAATAGTGGGCCCAGCATGAAGCCCTGCGCTTCACTACTGGTGAGAAGTCTCCTGTTGGAGGTGACCTCACTGATCCTGACTTTTTGAGTCCTGTATGTGAGGTAGCTGGCAATTCAGGAAGTTATGTAGGGATTTATGCCTAACTTAGGAAGCTTGTCAATAATGCCTGAGTAGAGTATTGTATCGTATGCTTTGGCTTGGTCAAGATATGCAATATAGGATCATAGGATCATAGGAAGTTACTAGGCTATTGGCCCTGAGGGCCTTACAAGCCTAGTCAAGAATTTAGCCCATGTTCCAACAAGTTAGCATGCTATGCCATTGTCAAGCAGGGACACAGGTGGAATCCCAGGGGTGTATTTTCTGTTCCCCATCCAGTTATCCAGGTTGTGCCTAAAAAGGTTTAATGAGGTACTCTGCTTTACATGGAGAGGGAGTCTATTCCACAAAAGGAGGAGTCTCTGGGACACAAATCTGTCCTGCAAACAAGTCCTACTGATGTCACAGAGCAGGTTGAGGTCACGCATGCTGTTTATTCCAGTGGAGCTTGACTTGTGGATATGCAGCAGTCCCATCAGGGTGGGGTCTGAGATTGCTTTGTAAGACAGACAGAGGTCACCTTTGAGGAGTCTGTAGGAGACTGACTAGAGGGACAGGGATTTTAGCCTATCTGTGTGTGGTAGATGTTTGAGGTCCTGTATTCTTTGGGTGAGGAACCTCTGTGGTCTGTCCAGCTGCTGCATGTGCTTTGTGAGGTATATACTGAAAGGGGCACTGTACTCAATAATGGGTCTTATAAGGGAAGAATACAGGGATGTTATTGACCACCTTGTCCCTGGATGAGATACCCTTACTAATGAGGTGGGCCATGTAGAAAGCTTTCTGTACATCGGAGGCATTATGGTGGTCAAAAGTCTGTTTGCTATCAACCTGGGTGCCCAAGTCCCTCACGACTGATTGCGTGCTTAGTGCCTTATTACCAATGTGATAATTTGTGGGGACATCATCATCATCATCATCAGCCCCCTCTTTTTCCCATTTTTTCTACATGGGATCAGGGTATCATGTTAACTGTTGCCAACTCTCTCGATTCAGTGCCACACCCCTGCCTTCTTCAACACTCATGCCTGACTGTCGCATATCTTCTTTCACACAATCCATCCACTTCTTTGCTGGATGTCCTCTCTTTCTCTTACCTTCTTCCTATCTGTCCCGAATCTTCCTTACCAGAGTGTCTTCTGCTTTTCTACACATGTGCCCAAACCACTGTTATCTGTTCTCTTTGATCTTGATGGCTTAGTGGTTAAGGTTTTCACCTCCCATGCACAAGGTTTGATCCTGACCTCTGACCAGTGCCTACTTGGAGTTTGCATGTTCTCCCTGTGTCTCTGTGGGGTTTCTCCCATGTCTGAAAAACATGCTGAGTGTTTGCATCTCAGACTCACCACTGAATGGAACTGTGGGCAGCAGCACAGACTCTACACAGTGTACTATAGTGGGAAGAGTTGTACAGACCAACCATTTTGAACATCTACTGTGGTGCACATTATCCTCAAGATAGGAGAACACGGATCACAGACTGCGTGCCATGGCAGGGCTAGCCACTCAACGGTGTAAAATATGGCTCTAGGTGATTCGGTCATGTTGACTTGTGAGGACATCATTCTCCCCAAAAGGGATGATGATGCAATTTTTGGCATTCAGTCTGAGGCCATGTTTCTGGCACCAGTCATTTGTTTGGGTGAGCCCTCTTGGAGGATGTCTACATTACTAGGGCAATTGATGACAGCACCCAGCTTGCAGTCATCTGCAAACTTGGTCAGCCATAGTTCACTAGATTTGGCATGCACCTCTGAGAAGTATTTCCCAAACAGCAGAGGCCCTAAGACCGATCCCTAGGGTACACCGCTTGTTACAGGTCTACTGCTTGAGGTGGTTTCCCCTATTTTGACTAGGTGGGTTCTGTCAGTGAGCCAGTTTGCTACCCATCTGGTAACATATGGATTGATGCCTAGTTGAGAAAGTTTATCTATTATACCTGAGTGGGAAATAGTATCGAAGGCATTGACCAGGTCAAGGTAGGTGGTGTGCACTGTCTTCCCCTTGTCTATGGCTTTGGTGACTGTCTCAAAGATGTTGACAAAATTTAACTGGCATGACCTCCCATGACAAAACCAAACTGTGTGGGATCAAGTGTCTGGAGGTTACCAATATCCTTGTTAATCAGGTCCATGATAATCCACTCCATGGCCTTGCAGATCAGGCTAGTTAGGCTGATGGGTCTATAATTTCCTGGATCAGTGGACACTCCACCTTTGTGCAAAGGGATGACAGTAGCTGTCCTCCACTCAGCTAGGATGAAGCCGGTACTCAGGCTTTGGTTGAATAGGGTGCCTAATGGTGCTGCAAGTTCCTGTCTGAGTTCATGCAAGATGCAGCTGGGATGTTATCGGATCCCATGGAGGCTGTATTTTTTGCCTTTGAGAGGGCAGTGATGACTTGCTCCCTAGAGATAAAGGAAGGGGGGCAGTTACTGGGGATGTCCTGTTTTACTGATGGGGGGGCAGAGGACTGAAGTTTTCACTGAATCTGTCTGCCAGCAGGTTGGGTATACCTACAAGGTTTGTGTATGTGGTGTCCTTGACCACCAGGTCTGAGCAGATCTAGGTGCTTCCCTAGAGACTGCAGACATATGTGAAGAAAGCCTAATGATTATCTTTAATAGTTGTGGCCAGTTTGGACTTGAAGTTTGCTTTGGAAGATTTCCACCAATGCTCTTATTTGCTTGTTCAGGCCAAGGAGAGATTGCTTTCAGTTAGACACCTGCTCCTTCTTGGTCCTGGACAGCAAATATTTCCTTTTATTATAGAATTTATTTATTGTAGATTTCCACCAAATAGGTTTACTCTTCCTTGATGAGGATGATTTTGTCCTGCCTGGTATTCCTGATTCCAGGCAGCTATATAAATCCTCATATAGTACTTTGGTGTAGGTTTGGACATATGTGCCAGTTCCTGTGGAGGGGAGGGGACTGGAAAGCTGTTTATATCTTCCCTCAAGAGGTTGTAATCAGCTTTGGAGAAGTGTTTTTGTTTGACCCTAGTTGGGGGGGGGTCAGGGGAGATGACTTTGTAGGTGACTGCTTTGTGATCGGAACATACCAGGGATGATGGTACAGTAGGAATGATGCAGTGGTTACTAATGTTTGTTAATACCAAGTTCAACATATTTTCACCTCTTGTGGGGGTGTCAACCAACTGGTCCATGGCATTTGCATTGACAAAATCAAGGAATCTCTGGGCACTTGTGTTTTGGCATAAGTATTTCTTACAATCTATGGCTGGATAGTTAAGGTCACCCAGGATCAGGGTAAAGGGTTGAATCTTGATAGATTCAAGAGGTCCAGATAGGTGGATTGGACATCTTGAGTCAGAGTTGGAGGCCTGTAGCTAGCTGTGATTTGAATAGGGGTCTTGTCAATTGTTAACTGCACTTGGAGTATTTCCTGTGCATCATACTGTTTGACCAGCCTAGAGGTTTGTATGTTATATATATATATATTGCAACTCCACCTCCTTTTGTTTTGCTTCCCACAATTTGGGGTCTGAATGAATGATAGGATAAGTAACCTGGTATGGCCAGGGTGCTCTCTGCAGCTTTGAATCAGGTTTCTGTGACTGCACAAATGGCATATTCTTCCAGGGTTAAGAATGCTTGCAATGGGTGCAGTTTCATGCTTAGACTCCTAGCATTTCGCAGCATGAATTTTAATTTATGTTTTGATGAAATTTTCATGTTGGTAGTTTTGACTTCATGGCATTGCCTAAAAAAGGTACTATTGGGGAGGCAAGAGCCTTTGCCAGGAGCCCGAAGCCCAAGGGAGACAGATGCAGGCCATTTCTGACCATCTCTGGCAAAACATCGAGGCTTGTTATTCATGTCATCCCAGGCTGTCAGGTACTGGATCCCCTTGGAATGACACCAGAAGTCAATCATTTTCTGTTTGTATTGAAGCATCATTCTGGGTGATGGTAGAATGCTGCTTAAGGCCAGGAACATACCTGCCTCGGACACATACTCAGCAAGCTTGATAATGTCTGTCTTCATGTAGTCCAGGGAGGTACGTCTCAAGTCATTCACTCCAACATGGACTATGAAAGAGTCATAACAGTACCTGTCGAGAGACTTGAGTGCATTATATGGTGGATTCTGGAACCTGACAAACAGCTAACCGTGACTTTCTCCCTAACCAGCCTGGTGAGGAGCACATCTGTGTGTCTCACAATGGAGTCGCCTATGACTAATAAGTTGGGTTTATGTTTAGGCCTTAGTGGCTGTGAGACACAGGTGTGTGGAATATGTGTGGTGTGTGGTGTGGTGGGCAGTGGAGTTTGCGTGCAATTATGCCTTAGAGGTCTCTTTTGTTTGGGTATGCTTTTGCTGAGGACCTCTGCATATGTAGGGGTGTGTTGTGTAGGTGTAGGTGGTGTTTGAGGTGTGGTGTTCATGTTTCCAACCTTCTCAGTGCCAGATGTACTGGTTTGTGGGTGAGAGAGCAATGACACTAGCTGCTTGATGTAATTGCATCTCTCACAAATTGTGTTCCTAGGAGGTAGTAGTAGAAGATTGCCCGTGTACACTATTTTACCTCATCCATTGCCTTTGTAACTTTCTCAAAGACGTCTACCAGTTTAAATAAGCATGACATTCCCATAACAAAGCCTAATTGGGATGGGTCCAGTGTCTGTAGGTTGTCAACATCCTTCTTTATCATTTCCATGCTTATTCATTCGATGGCTCTACATATTAGGCTTGTTAGACCAATTTGTCTGTATTTCCCTGAGTCAGTTGATGGTCCACCCTTGTGGAGGGGGATGATTGTTACAGTTCTTCATTCACTTGGAATGTAGCCTGCTTCAAGGCTGTAGTTGAAGAGTGCCTCAAGTGGTCCTGATAAGTCATGTTTTAGACTGTTTAGGAGGCAACCAGGGATGATGATGGGAAACAGAGGCAGAGTTTTTGGCTTTAGCAAGTGCTGCCAGCACCTGATCATTGCTAATAGATTGGGGTAGCATGCTGGGGGGATTTCACCTGGTGAAGGTGAAGTTTGAGCTGAATTTATCAGCTAGTGGGTTTGCTATGTCACCCTGATCAGTGAAGATGGTACCATTCACAACCAGTTCAGCACACTGCTGTGTGTTACTTTTAAGGTTCTGGACATAGCTGAAGAAGCCCTTGTGATTGTCCTTAGCCTGTGAGGCTATCCTGACCTTATAGTTGTCCTTGTGGGACTTAATCAGACCTCTTAGTTTCTTGTTTAGGTGTATAAAAGAATACTTGTCTTTAAAGGAGTTGCTCTTCCTGATTTTGGCCATGAGTTTGCCTCTTTAATTATGTACACTGTTTTTGTGTGGATTCTCCCAGTGGGATTTGTTTTCAGTGTTTTCTTTGGATTTACTTCTGGTAGGTATGGCAGTCTCTATGCAGCCATTAACATGCTTTTATAAGAACTCTGTGAATAATTCTGCATAGGTAGCTGTGGTCTTGGGGTTATGGGGAACCTTAAATTCTGACAAACTGTCACTTAATAGGATGTAGTTTGCCTTAGAATAGCTCTTAACTGTTAATGGTTTAGCTGGGTTTTCTGGGTTGATTTTTACTTTGAAGAAGACTGCTTTGTGATCCAACCTTACTAATGAGGATGAGACATGGAGTAGTGGGGTGCAAGACTGTCCCATCCTGGTGAGACCTAGACTCAGTATATTTGATATGTTGGTTGAAACGTGCACTATCTGTTCCAGAGTGTTTGTGTTAATAAAGTCCATGAAGCTTTATGCCTCTGAGTTTGAGGCAGTGTAAGTCTCCCAGTCTATAGAAGGGTAGTTAAAATCACCTTCAAATAGGATGTTTGGTTGGATGGTGAGCACCTCTAGCAGGTTTAGGTAAGACTGGTGAGACTCTAGGAGCATAGATGGTGACCTGTACCTAGCCATGATATGGTGAGAGACCTTATCTTTGGTGACTTGCACATGGATGAGCTCCATGGTGCCATCCTGTTTAAACAAGCTAGATGTATGTTTGTTGCTAACATTGATTGAGATACTTCCACATTTGATCTCAGTCTGTGCTGTTGTTGGCCTAAATGTGCTGAAAGCTATGTAGCATTACACTGCTGGAGTAATTTGTGTGGTTTAAACAAAGTCTCGATCACAACACATATGTGTACATTCTCCAGAGTGAGGAGAGCTTGAAGAAGGTGGAGTTTTTTTTGTAGACTTTTTCACAATGTTGGTAGTTTTGTCTTTTTGGCATTGTTTAAAGAAGGCTCTAAGGGGGTGGATGGTTTAGTCAATATCCAAAAGCCTAGGGTGTGTGTGGAGGGGAACAGGTGCAGCCCATCTTTAGAAAAGCAACATGGTCTGTTGACCATGTCCTACCATGCTGACAGGTATTGGTTCCCACTGGAGTGACACCAGAAACTAAGGAAATAATTAAAATTAATCATAAGTTCAAACTGTGATATTATCCTTGGTGAAGGTAGACTGCTGATCAGTGCAAGGCTCGTACCTATCTGTGACACATATTTCAAGATATCCATTATGTCTCCTTTCATATAGTCCATTGAGGTACATCTTAGGTCATTTACACCTACATGAATCATAGTGGTACCTGGGGTGCAGTGACTAGAGTGTGTGTGTGTGTGTGTGTGTGTGTGTGTGTGTGTGTGTGTGTGTGTGTGTGTGTGTGTGTGTGTGTGTGTGTGTGTGTGTGTTCGATATTGTGGATCCTGGCTTCAGAGAGGCAACTAACCATTATCTTCTCCTTGTCGAACCTGGTAAGTGGAGCATCTGTGTGTTACACAATTGAGTTCTCAATAACAAGAATGTTAGGTAACGTATAAGCTTGCCTTATGGGCTTTTCTCTTGGGGGACCATTGAATGTAGGCTTATGTAAGATGTTTGGTGGTACATTTAATGCGTGTTTTAGTGAATGTTGAGGAGCAGTGTTGCCATTAAGTGGCTTGGAGGTCTTTGAGATTTGGGAAGGTTTCTTTTAAGTGCCTCAGCATAAAACAATCTGTGTGTGTGGTGAGTGGCATATGTGAGGGGATATAGTGTTGTTATTCTTGAGAACTTCATTTGTATGTAACATTTCTGCTTTCAAGGAAGTTGTGTATTTACATTTCTTGTGTACAGTGTTATTTTTTAACGATTAACTGGTTGCCTGAGGACATGAGACAATTGCTACATTGCCTTAGGATGCCCAAATCTACCAAGCTGGCTACAAAGACATTTACAAATTGCATACCCATGGTATCTGGTCCTGTAATAGGGTTTCTTTACCCTGATCCTGTCCTGTATGTATGCATGGCACTTTTTATGTCAATTTTTTTCATTTTTACAATGCCTCTCCTACTGGAACTCACACTTATACAGCCTATTAGCTTTCTGCCATCCCAGAAGTACTCTTAAGTCTCTTCTTTTACGTTATAAATATGGGCATGGCAGCCACATACTAGTCTTTTTAAGGTTATCACTTTCATGACCAGCAGCTACTTTACTATATATTTTGAGATGCAGTTGCTGCATCCAACTGAAATGACTAGGAAACAGTAATCCAAAAAAGAGAAACATGGTTTAAATGGGCACAAAGTGGGTGGGTTTATACATAAACGTGTGTGTGTGAGTGTGTGAGTGTGTGTGGGTGTGTGTGTGTGTGTGTGTGTGTGTGTGAGAAAGAGAGAGATTATTGTGCAACTATATGTCTATCTGTCTCTTATATGCACTACATTTGATTAAATGGCATGTAACGGCAGCACAAAACATGCTTGAGGGAATATTGCATATTTATGTTACAAATGTTTTAAAATATGGGATTTTTATATATATTGTGTTACTATAAAATAAATATATTAATTGATTTTCTTTTTATTTTATTTGACATTTAAAATAAATGAATAAATAAAAATCCCTATATATATATATATATATATATATATATATATATATATATATATATATATATATATATGGGTCCACTTCTTAATTTCGAATTATCACAATCTCGAGATTCAGAATATCGAACCCAGAATCTCGAGGTTGTGAAATCTTTAAATTAAGAAATAATAAAAAAATGACAACTGTTAAAACCATGTTTTTGCAGGGGGGCAAGCCCCCCCCCCACACCTGCCATACTACCTGCAACCTAAATATACTAACTCTGAGATCGCTGTATAGCGAATAGAATGGTAATGTACATCGCTATACAGTGCAGAATGGGAATATTACCGTTCTCTTCACTGTAGTGTGATCTCAGAGTTAGTATATTTAATTTGCAGGGGGTGTGGGGGCTGCAGCCCTGCATATGGGGGGTGCAGGGGGGCTTGCCCCCCTGCAAAAACATGGTTTTAGCAGTTGTAATTTTTTTATTATTTCTTAATTTAAAGATTTTACAACCTCGAGATTCTGAGTTCGATATTCTGAATCTCGAGATTGTGATTTTTCGAAATTAAGCAATATATCTCATTACTATGTATTTAAACAAGCTGCTCATTTTTATGATGATTGATATATGCAGTCCTCTTTCTCAGGCTGCTTACGGAAGTAATGATGTTAAATTTTTATACCTTGGCATGTATTAGTTGCAATTTTATTCAGAAGCATACTGCATGCAGTATACTTACACAGTACAGCTGACTTGGTCCAGAACTTAAATAACTGCAGCTTACTAAAACATTCTACTGTACTGAATTTGTGATTTTATCTTGTCATTTCTTAACTTGTTACTTAGCTTTTTATACTCCTCTCTTACTATAATATGTGCATGAAGCGTACCTACCCTCGCAAACTGTATTTGTGTAACAATTGCAATGCTATGTTAAATGTGCTTTTTAATGTTATTGTCTTTGCTGTAAATTAATAATTCTGTTGATATAGATGCGGATTTAGTTCAAAAGTCACAGTTTTTTTTACATGCATCTTGATAACATTGCTTATAATTAAGTTATTGGTTTGCTTTTCTGCTAATACTGTGTCTACTAAGACAGATGCACTTTGTGAGTCCTAAACTAGTAGAAGGGCTTCATAAGAATGGCAGTGGCATCTGTGGTGTGTTTATTATTTAAACTGTGTATTGCTAACATAAGCTTTGCTTGTGTAACCAAGATTAATGCTTACTGAATTGTCTTGCTAGGGTGCAACCTGAATCTATATATACCTTAAAATACGACTTCATTCTGTTAAGTATTATTTCTGCTTGAATACCAGTTTCTTGTACTATGCATCTGTCTTATGTATTCTCTGTACCTTTTACTGTATTACCTCTTCCCTGCTCATAACCTTACTCTTTTGTCTTTTCTAGATAATTACAAGGAATTTTCTCCTTGAAGTCCACCCCCTCCAGGACATAAACAAAAATATATTTCGACCGTCCACTTGTTACGGGACAGGTCTCACACTAAAGGAAAAGGAACAACAAGGCTACCATTTCAAACTTTTCACATAGTTGAATACTGTTGTATGCATAATTGGAGATTAGAGCATTTTTTTCTCTAATTCTATGGTGTGCATGACAGTTAGGGCTCCCAAAATTGGCCCCACTTTAAACTCCGGTCAGTATCTGGTTAAAGTAAATTACTCATAGTCATGACTACATGGCTCTGCCTGCCTATATTTCAGCCTACTAATATTTTATAGTAACTTATTTATCCCAGTTAAATAATTATTGCAGACTTATTAAAATACCTACCCAACCCTATTAATTAGGTTTAGTGCACAGTCACCCCCATAAGTGTATTGTTGATAACCCCACTCAATAAAGTTAAATGCTTGATTCAACATACCTTTCCTTAGTCTTCCACTGATAGTTTTCACTCTCAGCTCTGCAGGGGCAAGCAAGCTCGCTCCACTCACTCTGCTCCCCTACCCTGCCCCCAATTCTCTCCCACCCCCACTGTCTCTAACTTTATACATCACAGGCCACTCCTTGCAACTTCCTCATAGGCTCTAAGCCCCCTTAAATTCTTCACATCCCACACACATCCCACACCCAAAACAACTAAAACCCTCCTACATCTCACATCATGCACACTCTACTATTAATAACATCCCTAACCTTCTTTAACCTACTTACTCTCTACCACCTCAGTTCTCACAACACCACACTGCATCAACTAACCCCAACAAAAACTACAGCATACATATACCATAACTCATCCCAAAATAGTTACTCTGATATTTCACCATCACTCTTCATTCACAGAGATACCACCACTTTCAAGACCAAACTGCATTTTAATATACCTAAAATCAAATAATTATACAACTCATATGCATACTCAATACTTAACTACATTTCATCCACAATCCGTACCACTATCTTCACATTATTATGCCAAAGTTGAGATATTCATCCAAACCCTGGACCCTCTCCCACCCAACATATTAAGAACTCTAAATCACTCTCAGTGAAAACACCAAAAGTCCTTTGCATCATGACATTAAACATCCATAGTGTCTGCAACAAAGTACCAGACTTCCATGCATGGCTTGCACAGTATACACCTGATATAGTTGCTCTAACAGACACCTGGCTCAACCCCCAGATATCTGACTCAGAAATACTTCCCCCTGGATATCAAATATTATGAAAAGATAGACGTCATAATTAAGGGGGAGGCCTGGCATTAATATATCATAACCACTTAAACATAGTACCCCACCCAAAAATCATTCCCACTTTCAATAATATGGAAATCCTATTAGCATCACTATTTTTCAACAACCATAAACAAATATCTATTGCCACCATCTATATTCCTCCAGGTTCCAGTATCCCAACACTGGAAGACTTCCTATCATGGTCTAACCACTACATCTCAAATGAAACCATCATCCTCGGTGACACTAATATAAATTGGCTTAAACTAACACAAAGCAACTCCACAAACTCCATCAATCTGTTCAAATTTATACAAATTATACAAACCCCAACACACACAACAAACAATCACCCTGAATCCACCCTAGACTGGATATTAGTATCCCACCCACAGTACTACTCCAATCCCAACACCCTTCCCAACACCCTAAGTAACCACTTACCAGCCCTGATATACAGACTATCAACCTCCACTCCAACCATTCATTCATACAAATATACCAGAAATCTAGCCAATTTTAGCCAGTCTCACTTTTGCAACCTATTACAGACACTAAATTGGAACCCATTGAAATATCTTCCCTTAGATGAAACAGTTCATTATTTCAGTACTGACTTTCTAGATATCCTTAACTCCATAGAACCCATAAGAAAAAAGAGAGTTAAACATAATCATGCTCCTTGGCTATCTAAATTAATTAGACCGAGCATGGCACAAATGGAGAAAAGATAAGACCCCACCCAATGAAACCGCCTTCAAAATACTTAGAAACAAAGCAAAACAGGCCATTAATCAGGGCAAAAAGACTTACTTCTCCCAATAAATAAACACCCACAGTAATAATCCCAGACTTTTCTGGAAATCTGTCAACTCATTACTAAATCCTGGCAGCACCCAAAACCCATTTCCATTTCCAGACAAAAGCTAAGTTGAAATCAGTGAAATATTTAATAAAAACTTTATTGATATTATCCTTACATTAGTAAGTGCAGGCAATACCCCAACCCGCATTAACCCATCCATCATACCCCAAAGCAATATCAGTTCCATACCATCTTTTAACTTCCAACCTGTAGCAACCTCTCAAATACAAACATTATTTGACAAATTTAAACCAGGCTCCTTATCCGCTGATAATCTCCCCCCAGAATACCTCAAAATTAGTGCTAAGGCAATATGTTTCCTAGTAAGTATCCTTATAAACCGATCACGTGCAGAACACACAGTCCCCCAGCTCTAGAAAAATGCATCCACAAACAACTGGTTGAATATCTAACCAGTAACAACCTACCATCCCCTTTACAACATGATTTTCGACCACCCCACAGTACCATTACTGCCCTAGTCTCCTTCACAAATTACATCTATAACGCCCTAGATAGTAACCGACTTACATCAGTCCTGTTATTGGATCTCTCAAAAGCATTTGATACAGTCTCCCACATCAAACTTATCCAGCAATTCCACTCACAAGGATGCTCTGATGCCACCCTAACTTGGTTCACTAGTTACTTGGAAAACCAACAGCAATCCGTAAAATGGCTGAATAACCTCTCTAGCTTTCTTCCAAATAACATAGGAGTGCCCCAGGGGACAGTCTTGGGACCTCTACTATTCAACATTTTTATAAATGACCTAAATAAATTTCCCACTGACTGTACTATCAAACAATATGCAGATGATTCAACCATAATCTGTACCTCCAATAACTTCGCTGACCTCCAAAAGTTAACACAAAAGGCCTTTACATCCATAGAACTCTGGCTAAACCAATCACAGCTATTACTTAACCCTAATAAATCTAAACAACTCATCTTTGCATCTAAACCTGTTCCCACAGACTTTACTATATTCTCCATAAACAAAACCCCAATAGGGTTAGTAAATCAGGCCAAACTGCTTGGGATTACTATTGACAGCAAACTTAGCTTCGACTTGCATATTAATAATGCAATAGAAAAGACTCACTTCAAATTAGGCAAACTTTACAGAAACAAACGATACTTAGACAAAGCCATCTGAATAAAACTTTCAAAAAGTCTTCTCCTTCCAAACTTACTATATGGGTCTCCTATCTTCACCAGTCTCCACAACTCTTTGGAACACAGTCCTGTTATTATAAATTTGCAAAATTCGCATCAGCCCAACCAAATTGCACCCACCATTGCCTGGCCACGAAAGAACTAAACTGGCTAGAATTTGGACATTACCTACATTACACACAACTTACCTTTGCTCATAAACTCGTTTAAAACCTGAGTGTTGCCCTTCCCTGAAAAATATCATTGAACCTTATGTCCCATCCAAAAATCTACGCTCTAACAACAAACACCTACTTAAAGTATCAAAACCTAGTAAAAGAGCAGGTAGCTGCCTCTATTCCCATTCCATAATTAAGCTGTGGAACACCCTCCCATCATCAGTTACAGAATTAGACAACATAATCTCCTTTAAAAGAAAACTACAACAACATCTTATTGATAACCCCAGCTGCACATGCAACATATATAAAGCTATGGCTCACAGATAGAAAATACAGTGTGAAAGTAGCGGACTCCAAGTCAAACTGCTGACCAGTCATGAGTGGAGTCCCACAGGGACTGACCCTGGGCCCTCTCCTGTTCAGCATCTACTTCTCAGAAGTCCAGGCCAACACAAAGGGACTCTGGCTGACCAAGTTCACAGACGACTGCAAGCTGGGAGCCATTATTAACTCCCTAATTGATGCAGACATCCTACAGAAAGGCCTCACTGAGACCAATGACTAGTGTCAAAACCATGGCCTTAAGCTTAATGCCAAAAAATGTGTCATCATCCCTTTTGTAAAAACTCAGTTCCCACTAATTACCATATTGATGGGAGCCCACTGAACACAGAAGGCGTTATAAGAAATCTGGAGATGCAGGTTGACAGCAACCTCACCTTCAACCACCACATTGCCACTGTGGTCAGAAAGTCCTTCTATGTGGCACATCTCATTACCAAGGGTCTTGCATCCAGAAAGAAAGAGGTCATCATCTCTCTCTACTCTTCCCTCATTAGACCAATCATTGAGTATTATGCCCCATTTGGCATGTACCTCACTAGACACCTGCAACAGCTAGAGAGGCCACAGAAGTACCTTACAAAGAGGATCCTAAGCAATAAACACATGTCCTACACAGACAGACTCAAAAGACTCCAGCTATTCTCTGTCTCATATCGCCTACTTAGAGGCGATCTCTGCTTGACTTATAAAGCCATGTCTGACCCAGCTCTGTTAGAAATGCTACATCTGAATAAATCCCAATCCCTTTGCACCACACACTCCAGAGACCTCAATCCCATTACCACAATCAACAGAACATGCTGGAGGGACAGGTTCTGCACCTTAAAACTGCCCATGCTCCGGAATAGATTCCCATACATGTCAAGTAGAGCACCTCACTGTCCCTCTTCAAGAGAAAACTTGATGAGTGGTTGTGTAATAGAAAGTTCACCCTGGGGATCACTCCAGTGGGTCTACTTGATAGAGGCACTGGGAACTAATGTCGGGCAGCATGATGCCAGGGCACATCTATGGGCTAGTCTTGTAAAGGCTCCAGGGCCATTAGCCTAGTACACACCTATGAACCTATGAACAAGGTCTTTGCCTGTGATTGCAGAGCCATTTCCAGGGCTAGTTGTGGATATTGTGGGGCCTCCGAGTACCCCAAGTTTCACAGGGAAGAAGTATATCCTGGTGGTAGTACGTTATGCTACTAGATACCCTGAGGTAGGGGCTCTGTCCTTCATCAAGGCAGAGAATGTGGCAAATGCTTTGTTAGAGATTTTCTGCAGGGTAGGTTTCCTGAGATAAATACTGACTGACAGAAGTGCCAATTTCATGTCAGAGCTGTTGGCTTGTCTGTGGAAGTGCTGTGGGATGAAGCACCTAAAAACCACCCCCTACCACCCCCAGATTAATGGTCTTGTGTGGAGGTTAAACTCTACACTAAAGACCATGCTATTGGAATTTGCAGACCAGTTTAAGAGAGAGTGAGACAAATAGTTGCCCCATCTGCTGTTTGCAGACAGAGAAGTATCCCAGGAATCCACAGGTTTTTCACCCTTTGAGTTCCATATGGGCATAGAGTGAGGGGGCCTTTAGATTTGATTCATGATGACTGGGAAGGTGAGTGTGAATCCCACATGGAGTCAGTTGTGGCATATGTCCTAAACCTCAGCTGAGGGAGCTCATGAGCTTGGCCTAGGAGAGGGACAGCAGGTTATGGTGCTTATTCCTGTCAGACACAGTAAGCTGCAGGCAGCTTGATAGGGACCCTTCTAAGTAGTAAAGAAGGTCAGTGATGTTAATTACATGGTAAACCTGCTAGGCAGGAGACAGGGGCACAAATTGCACCATGTTCACATGATGAATCCTTACTATGATAGGGAGGAGCTGGTGTAGTGTATTTGAGGTGGATGGCAGGAGGAGTCTGAGGGTTAATCTAGTGAATGATTTCTTCAGTGAAGCTCAGGCTGACACCTCAGTGGAAAGTGTATCAATTCCCAGCAGCTATCCCCAACCCAGATTTGAGAAATCTGCGCAATGTTGCAGGAGTTTGGGTCATGATCCCTGGGAAACCTTGGTGTACCCACCAGCTGCAGCACCGTGTGCATACAGGACCCCAAAGGCCTATCAATCAGGCCCCTTACAGGGTGCCTGAGTGAGTCATACAGACTCTGAGGGAGGAGATACAGGAAATTGTGGAACTGAGGATAATCCAGGAGTCCAGATGTCTCTGGACCTCCCCAGTGGTACTGGCACCAAAGAAAGATGTTAGCACCAGGTTCTGTGTGGACTACAGAAAACTAAACAGTCACACAGAATCAGATGCTTACCCCATGCCTAGGACAGGTGAAGCCTTAGAGCAGCTGGATGGGGCTAAGTATCTGACCACTCTTGATCTGACCAAGGGCTACTGGCAGGTGCCCTTGACTCCCAGTGCTAGACCAGTGCTAGAGAGAGATCACCCTTTGTGACTCCTTTCAGATTATACAAGTCCACAAAATGCCCTTTGGAATGAAAAATGCCCCAGAAACCTCCCAGAAGCTGGTGGATTGTATCCTAGCAGGAGATTATGCCCTTGCTTACCTGGATAATAAGTCTATCTACAGCCATTGCTGGCAAGAGCACATTCAGCATGCCAGGGAGGTCCTGGGCAGACTGGATAGGGCAGGGTTGACCATTAAGCCCAGTAAGTGTCAGGTGGGTATGGCAGAGGTCTCCTACCTGGGACATACTATACATACTATAGAAAGTTTCTTCCCAATTATAGTACAATAGCTGCTCCCCTCACAGACCTGAAAAAAAAAATAGGACAGATAAGGTAGTGTGGACCCCAACCTGTGAGCAGGCACTCCAAAACCTTAATGAAGCTTTGGAAGAACCCTCTGTGTTAGCCAGTCCAGATTTCAGCAAAAAAATTGTTGTGCAGGTTGTGCAGTTGGATGCTTCAATCCAAGCAGTGGGGGCTGTACACAGTCAGGTTTCTTCAGAGACAGAATAGCACCCAATTGTATAGCTCAGCCATAGAGTCCAACCCAAGGAGGAATACTATGCAGCTGTAGAAAAAGAATGTCTAGCCATAGTATGAGCACTGCAGAAACTTTAGCCTTGTCTGTATGGAAGGAAATTCACTGTGGTTACAGACCACAATCCCTTAACATGGCTACATCAAGTCAGCCAGCAAAATGCTAAGTTATTAAGGTGGACCTAGGGTTCTAGGCTTATAACATGACCATAGTTGGGTCAGCAATGCCGATGCCAATGCAAATGGGCTAAGACAGGGTATAGGTTAATGTGTTCCCAACATGCCCATTTCTCTCAAGCAAAATTTTTCCAGAGTCACTTGAAAATGAATCTTCAAAGGGGGGAGAGAGATATAATGATATGAAGTAGTGCCATCTGTGCCAGGGAGTGTAGGGCAGTACATGTGTAACGTGCCAGCATAGCTAGCTGGAGTTTTATAAAGAATTGTACATCATTTGACTATCACATTGATTTGTACAGATGCCTGTGTTAAAAATATATTTGTAAAGTTGCTTGTGTTAAAAATGCATCAACAGTGGGTCCTGCTGGACAGAAAAGATATATACATGTATGCTCAGGCAGTATTATTATAACTGATTAAACGTATATGTTTTTTTTAACAGCAAATTTTGAAAACAAAGAGGTTAATGTCAGTCCAGCTAATTTTGAAATTGTTTGATAGGTTTCAGATGCTGCAACAGATCTTAGCAAAGCTATGGGTGTCTGTTGTACCAGAGTCAGGTGACTAAATGTGATGTCATTCTATAACCACCACTGAAATGATTCTTTATATATTAGTGACAGATATGACAGAACTCTCACAGCAGCACTTTTTTCGGAACCTGACAGGAAAGATCTCTCACGGATATCTCATACAACCTCACTCCTCATCTAGCCTTGTTGTAGTAAACAACTCAGCACTCATCATCTTGCCTTGCTGTAGTATGTAACTTAACTAGGGAACAGTAATGCTTTAGTCAGTCAGGAAAATATAATAAGATTAGTTAAGTATTGTTTTTCTGCATCTGTGTGAATCTGTCCAACTGTGTTATTTTTTATATCTCCTGCGATTGAAACATTGATGTTTATTGTAACTAGATATTCAGTATTTTCATGTTTTCTATTTTATTATTTTTTATTAAATATTTCTATACCTTTTGTTGTGACTGGTCTTTTAGAGAATACTTTTAACATCTTAAGAGTACTTATCCTTATTTTAGTGACACTGTGGCTGCTCCTGACAACCTTGCTGCATTGGTCAAACTCTACAATTTGCATTAGTGTTACTTTTACTCAGTTTAATTGAGAACCTTGTAAGAGCCTTAGAGTAACTGACTGGTAGCAGTGTAATTACCCTATAGTCTGGGCAGAGGCAGCATAGCTGGTTAATCTGTGCCATACTTTCCCAGGTGTGTGTGTGTGTGTGTGTGTGTGTGTGTGTGTGTGTGTGTGTGTGTGTGTGTGTGTGTGTGTGTGTGTGTGTGTGTGTGTATGTGTGTGTGTGAAAACCTAATATCTAAGTGTGTATGTCAGCTACTTGGAACTGGGACACAGAGCTCCAAAGTGGCCAGTGTGGAGTCTTCTGCGGGGCCTAGAGAGAGAAAGAGAGTCCAGCCCCAGGTCTGGAGTGTGCTCCCTGTGTGCTCTTAAGGAAAACTGTGCTTGGTGCAGAGAGCTGCATCTGAAAATACTGTGCACATCCACTTTTTGTTCCTAGGACCATCCCTCACTGGTGTTAGTGGTGAGGATTGAGGCTCCTTGATTACAAACTCAGAGTAGGGACCAAACCCATGGGTGATTATAGATTCATGTCATTACTTTGAGGACAACACTGATCCCTCAAATTATGAGAGTTAAATTGCAATTCTAAGTAAAAAATGTGAATTCTAAAACATGATAAAAATTCCATCCATCCATAACCCCCTTTTCCCATTTTTGCACATAGGGTCAAGGTTAATGTTTCAGAATTAAAGTGGTTTTATAAGGGACATCCATCCACCTCCAGTGTGGTGAGCCATACTCCCTTGACATCTGATAACTGTATATACTAATTCTGTGATCCTTGTGTGTAGAATACTCTAAAGATACTACAAACCTGGACTTTATATACACCCTTCTCATATTTGTGATTATTATTTTATCACTAAGGACTGAAGTGTTGGTCCTTAGAACTGTAACAGGCATGCAGTGAATATTTATTACTTGCACTGGTAAATCTACTGAAATGGTTTCCTTAAATGTAACTGTTAATGTCTGTAGAAGCATGAGTGCATCCTCTGAGGTTGGAGAAAAATACAGAAAACCACCTCTGTATGTTTATTATTATATATTACTGGCTTGGGTCTAGGATTTGTGCTGTCATAGCATGTAAACGTCAAGGTCATAAGAGTTCAGCATATTGGTTTGCATATGTCTTACCATGCTCCAAATGATTTGCTTCAAATGATCTTACTACATTTATTTGATACCCTACATACATTGATATCAGTCACTCCCTAGTCAAAATGTTGCTTATTTTGAAACTTTGCACCATTAGGGAAAGTGCATGGTTTTCTCTAGATCTTCAATGATATATATTCTATAAATGTTTAAAAGAACCCACAGAAGTACAGATTCATGTGGATATTACTCTTCACCTTTCATATATCAAGTCTGGCTCCAGGTGCATTCTCTATGACTTCTGTTATCCAGACAGAAGACCTTAAATTGTATTGTGTTCCATACTGTATCCACACACCTTAGCTTCAGAGCTTAAACTATCTTAAAAGGCAATGTCAGCAGTTTCTACAAGCCACCAACCTGATAACAGTGCCAGGATTTGGGTTACACAGCTAGGTTTATAAAGGCCTTAGTGGTGATTAGCCTAGTATACACCTATAAACCTGTAAAATAAATTAAAGAATGTTCAGTACTACCACTTTTGGAATAGCCATACTATAACTTCAACTATCATTTTTGAACCACAGAGAAACTCACAACATTGTCTTTAGCAATTATTAAATCCTTTCATACCATATAGAGGACAATATTTCCAATTCATGACTGCAGGAATTTTTCTGCAACACTCTAAATGACTAGTAACTTGCTGGTACTACATCTGATGGCCTTTGGTATACTGGTTAAGGTGTTGGTCTCACAGACATAAGGTACAGGATTTGATTTTCACCTTTGGTCACAATCTGGCTATTGGCTAAGCATGTAATCCTCTTCATACTGATTACCTACTATTTACTTAAGAATCCTATGAAATGGGTACACCAAGGTTTTGTCTGGGGATTCCTGGTGCTCCCTCATAACCAGATATCAGAAGGTTATATGCATCTTGGTATAGTGGTGGGAGGCAGATTTTCCATTTGTCACCTAACTTTCCCTTGTTAACACATACATCACAGAAAATCTCTGAGTTAAAGCCTTCTTGTTTCCTATTTCAGCCACATACTTGTACATTCTATTAGTTAGTATATACTGTCATCAGTTTTTGTTCTGTTTGATAAATATCGGCTCATTTCTGATTTTACATAATTTGCTCCTCATGCTAATCATCTTTGTATTTCTTTGCAAACTGTTTTATCTTACCCTATTCTGCAGCCTTTTACATATCCATCTTGATTTTATCTCAGTTTTCTTCCACAATCGCTTGGATTTTTGGAAAACTTACAGTCTGTTCTGCATAGAAGTTTGTTTTCAAAAAACTGCTTTGCTGATGCACAAGACATTTGTGAAGGTAGCTACAAAACTGTCTCTGACTCATATGGAGAAGAAACCAAAAAACTTTAATCACATGATCACTGCTTCCCAGAAGGTATTCATACCTTCCCTGCATGATACCCTCTCTAGTGTTATTATTACATCCAGTACTGAATTCCATTTGGTTGTCTACCTAACACATTGCTGAAAGCATGAACCATGTGTGTCATGTAATATGGTAATATTGTATTAAATAATATGTAATTATCTTCATTACTGGTATCTCAGTCTTAATAGTTATCACTTCTGGTTAATGCAGTGATGCCACCATGTATTTCTTCAGCAGGTTTGCACGTAGCATCTAAACTGAGCAAAAGTATGGGTTTTATCATTACTGGTGAATTTACCTGGTTTCAGAATAATAAGGGTACTGTATACTGTATCACACTCCCTGCTGTGTGGTGTCACAAAATATTGTCCCAATGTGACTCAAGACTCACCTGATATTTCCTCTAGAAATATCTGTTGTTGTATTTATTTAAGAATCTATTAAATGCTCTGGAAAGTCTTCTGGCAACCTTAAGTCATGACCATTAGTTTCTGGGGCAAACACTTGACAACCAACTATCTTTTGTGTCTGAAGTACTGCTATAGCTTTGTCACTTGTTTTATCTATAGGGATTCATTGGATGCCCTGACTGGTGGAAGGTGCAGACACAAGATAGCTACGGATTAAAATAAGAATCAGAAAGTAATAATCAGGGAATACACACAAATCCTTCAAAAATACTTTTTTTTTCTGTCAAATAAGATTAATTTCCTCAATGACAGTTTTCATTTATGGAGACTTAGAAAGTGACAGATCACTGCAGCACACTACATTTAACAGTCTTAAACAAGTTTGCATCACACAGACACTATTTAGTACAAAAGCAAATGGATACATGTACTATGGGTATCACACAGACCAGACCACCTGTGTTCTTACAAGCACACAACAATGGACAGCAAGTTAGGAGCAACTGCATTTATTTATTTATTTAGTTAGTGAATATTTATTGACAGGGTAAGTGAACTGGTCCAAGAACACTTTTCAGTCCCAACTTAGGCCACAAGGGCAGAAACAATGACAAAGGCAGTTGTACATATATCAAAAGTTGCAATAATATTAACTTGTTAAATTTGTTTTTATATATAATACATCTACAAAATGCAGTAAAAACAAATCTCTGACAATACACCTATATATATATATATATATATATATATATATATATATATATATATATATATGTGTGTGTGTGTGTGTGTGTGTGTGTGTGTGTGTGTCTGTACATGTGAATATAAATCAATGACAAAATATAGCAATACAATAAAGGCAGATAATTGTTTATGTAGTGATAGTAGATCCATAGTCACATGATCTGTAAACTTGGTCACATGATCTTATCAGAAAGAAGGTGATTTAATATAGTATGGTAACAGTATGCATGAAGTAAAGGTGACCAACATAATCCTATAGCAAATAAAAGGCCATTAAGGCACTCATTGCACTACAGATGTGTAATAACTAATATACATTGTCGCCCTCTAGTGGGCAACTTGGCTACTAAAGAATGTGCATCCATGCCTGCTAAAAGAAGCATATTTTAGAATTACAAGGGTTTTATTGACTACTTTAAACATTAGTAAGGGATACATGCAGATTGTATCCCACAATTGGGTCGCAAGACTGCTAAAAAAATGTCCACTCATATATGTCAGAAAAAAAAAGAGTCGCTCATTGAAAAAGCAACACAAATTCAATATTCACAAGAAATTCATTAGAATTATGCTTAAGACAAATTGTGTATATTTTACCCTGACTTCTTGTATTCTAGGTAGAAATTCTAATGTGTTAAAATAGAGGGTTGGATTCATTAATGCTTACATTAAGTGTGCAGTGTGTATGCGCCATTCTGTGTGAACAGACAACACAAGCATAACACCTACTTTCTTACTCGTAATTTTTGTTTTTCTACGGATTTTCTTGCAACCTTAAATATCAAGGGAGATTCATAAAGGTTACCATAACATGTAGACTACATCTACACTTAGTCTTACCCAGGGCTTCTTTGTGACGGCTGCAGCAACTGGTCATGGCATCCACTTCATATATATATATATATATATATATATATATATATATATATATATATATATATATATATATATATATATATATATATATACACACACACACACACACACACACACACACACACACACACACACACACAAAACACTGCTGGCTGGGAGGGGGCCTGCTGGGAGGAAGATTAATTTTTTTTAATTAAAAGAAAAAAAAATATGTTTTGTTTTTTAAAGATAACCTTCTCTAAAAACGCACCATGCATCTGGTAGCACAGATGCAGAAGATGAAAACAGGATGCAAACACTGATTGCATCTGTGTGACCGACTGTTTATCTGTTCATCTTCTGCGTACACAGAATTTGAATTGCAGAAGATGTTTGGACTGCAGACCACGAATGGACAAGTGAGAGGAGTGTGTGTGTATGTGTGTGTGTGTGTGTGTGTGTGTGTGTGTGTGTGTGTGTGTGTGTGTGTGTGTGTGTGTGTGTGTGTGTGTGTGTGTGTGTGTGTGTGTATGATTGTGTGTGTGTGTGTGTGTGTGTGTGTGTGTGTGTGTGTGTGTGTGTGTGTGTGTGTGTGTGTGTGTGTGTGTGTGTGTGTGTGTGTGTGTGTGTGCATGTGTGTGTGCATAAGAAGGAGGTGGGGTGTTTCTATGTATGTGTATGTAAGAGGGAGGTGGGGGTGTAAATGGGAGGTAGGAGGTGTATGCGTGTCATACTTCTTTCCAAAACATTTTTATTTTGTTTTTATTATAAACATATGCAAATGTACATATAACAAATACAATAAAACAATAACAAATCTATTTACATTCATCCATGATAAACAATCATTTTATCCATGAGAAGTTCTCGGTATTTGCGCAAAAGGTTTTACAATTTTTGCCATACTATTTTTTTTAAGAGTAATGTTATGAGTTCTATAACAAATGGTTTGCAGTTCTTTTTTACAAACAACTTTTGCTAAATTAATACATTTTTAAGCATCCAATATTGTTTACTTTTCCAGTCCAAAGTAATAACTTTTCTGGCAATTGCAAGAATTGACCACAGTAACTGAATCTGCGATTTAGGTATTACAATTAGGTATAGGAACACTGAATAGGATTAGTGAGTTAGAAATATGACAGTTGTCAGACCATAAAGCCTTTACAAAATAAAGTCTTTCTAGAATTGAACATTTCTACATTCAATGAACATGTGAACCTAGTTGGCCTTTAGTAATTCATCACATTTCCAACATTTGCTTTCACTGTTTTTGAATATAAGATTTATTTTATGTGGAGTATAGAAACTCCTGTTCATAAATTTCCATGTATAAAATCTCCAGTATAATAAAGAAGAGGTACCATACATAGATTTCAATAACAGTTTTTTTGGATTCATCAGATATTTTAATCTTTACATAGTAATTCCAAAAATCTGAGTCAAACTTTTGAGTGTCTTCTCTTAGTATTGTATAGATAGGTGAGGTACTTAATTTTTCATCATCTGTCTTTTCAAGACACCTAATAAAAAGCTGGATCAAACTAGGTATAGGTCTAGGTTGACTGATACTCTCATTTTGTTTTCTATAAACTGCTGTAATGAGTGTATAAACAACTGTCTTGACTATTAACAAAACTACATAGAAGAGAGTTTAGTGATTTAATACTCTTATTTTCGATAAACTGATGGCAGAATATTGAGTTATTTTCCTTTAATTTTTGCATCGCATTGATGTTGAAAGGATCTAGGCAATCAGCGGAGTATGCTATAGGGAATATAATAAATAGGAATTGTTTAATGTTGTAATTGCAATCAATTATATTTTTAAAGTTACTAAATGTTTGATTAATGCCATAAGAAAAACTATTAAACTTCTTATTAAATAAACAAAATTCATGTAAAAGCCAATGAACTCTACTTATTCCATATTTATTTTATTTTATTTATTTTACATTTGTTGACCGGGCTAGTCTAGCTGGATACATGTCCATTTTGGGTTAGTAAAATCAAGTATGTTATACATTCAAATAAGAAATATTATACAAAAATAGGTGTTACAGAGAAAAAAATGGTTCATAAGTATTACTAGCAAAAATACTTTACAATATTGAAAATCAGCAAGCATAATTTTTTTTTTTTTTTTTTTTTTTGGGAAAATATAAAGAGTGAGAAAATAGAGAATAGAAAGTTTTAGTCAAGGTTTGTAAAGGACAGAGCTAATAAGAATTAAGCACAGGATTTAGCTGATTTTTGAAGATTCAAACACTAATACTATACTAACCTAGAAAAATAATAGTTTAATCAGGGTTAGTACAAGGAATTGAGACTTAAGCAGAGTTTTGCTAGCTCTTGAAAGTGGGTAGAGAAATAATAGTGGTGAGTTCATGAGGGAGCTTGTTCCAGATAGGTGCAATACAGTTGGTGAACAAACTGTCTCCAGCTTTGTTGTTGGATTTATAGGGTGCTGCTAGTAGCCACAAGGATGATAGATTTCTATAAGGAGTAATAAGGGTACTAAGTATTGTGGTGTTAGAAGGTTGACAAAAGATTTTGTGGGTGATGGTAAGTTGCTGTAGTCATATTTGATTTTGTAGTTCCAGCCAGCCTGGTTGTTTCAGATTAGAGCAATGATGGGTTCTCCTGTGGCAAATCTTGTAATATTATTATAGGATACTGCTAATTTATTGAAATTAGCTTTTGTGAAAATAGGTGAGGCATAAAGAAGGGTAGAGAGTAAGTGTGTTTGAGCTAAAGTACTTCTGGCTAAGGTAGTTAGGAAGGGTTTGAGCCTGTAGAGAGATCCAAGTTTTCTATTGACTGACTTGATGGTTAAGTTAATATGGGCATCAAAGTTGAGATTATGGTCTATTGTGACACCTAAAAGTTTGGTAGTTGAGTCAGGGGATATTATTGTGCCATTGTTTGACATTATATCGAAGGTAAAGGTTAAAGATTTCTGTGATGGGGTAAAAAGTAATAATTTAGTCTTTTTGGGATTTAGTAAGAGGCCATGCTGATAGAACCAGTTTTCAGCTGCTGTGAAGACTTGTTGTGTAGTGGTCTGGAGTGTTATTGGGGAGGATGCTGAACATATCAGAGTTGAGTCATCGGCATATTGTATACATATGGATTGAGAAAGGGACATATTTAGTTTGTTAATAAAAATAGAAAAGAGGAGAGGTCCCAGTATTGAGCCTTGTGGCACTCCAATTGTGATGGGAAGAAGAGATGATATTTGATTATCCCAAAGGACTGCTTGTTGTCTGTTATCCAGGTAGGATTTAAACCACTGGATAGCTTGACTGTCCAAGGCAAATGATTTGAGGATGTTTAGTAAGAGTACCTTAAAATATTGTTCCTTAAATTGATTTTCTATAATTCTGACATGTACTCTTAACTGAACCATCACTTTTATATTTAATCTCATTAATAAGATTTTGATTGCTTATTTTTTTTATCTTGCCACTATTTTATGTAGATATTTAGGATTTACAGCATAAGATTGTAATTTCAAATTTTCCAGGTTTATGGCTATCTTATGATTCAGAAAGTCTAAGTATTTTTTATTTAATTTAGTAATTTCATTATGTGCTTTTTTGTTATTTGGTTTTGCATCCATTTTTATCTTGTCCTTGTTTTTTGTAAGTCTAAAAGTTTGTTGTTCCACTCTCTCCTTTTTTTAAGGTACCAAAATTGTATTCTACCATATATATAAACTTTAAAGGTGTCCCATAGTATAGTATCAGTCACTTCACCATTATCATTTGTTTCCATAAACATGTCTATTTCTTTCATTATCCATTCCCTAAAGTCTTTTAACTTAGTTATGTAAGCAGGAATTCTCTGTAGAAATCTTAAATCATCTTTATGTGCAGTTAATGTAAAGTTTATGGCATTATGGTCTGAAAGTAGACAAGTCATTATAGATATACCACTTATTTTTGAGTATATATTATTTGATACAAAGACCTTATCAATGTTTGTTTGTGTACCAAGCCAATATGAATAGTGAGTACAGAATAAGGAATAATGTTCTCTTAGACCATGTATATCTTTAAGGTTCATCTGGTTTGTAAAGTCATTTAACTTCTTGGCTTGAGATGTTAGTTTTATTTTACCATTTTTTAGAAGTATCATTCCCTGATAATAGGCAGTTAAAATCACCTCTTGCTATAATTTTCCCCTTTTTCATTTAAAGTAATCAGGTCCAGATATTTGTCAACATATTTAGTACTTAGTCTTGGTATCCAGTATGCATTAATCAAAGTATAATACTTCCTACTGATTTCCAAAATAACCATGCTTTGCATCCGATCTTTATCTGAAATTGTATCTATAATTCTTGGCATGGTATATATATTTTTCCATAGAATAAGAGTGCCCCTTCTCTTAGCCTTAAAACATGAATCAGCCAGAATGGTATAGCCATTAAATGAGTATTTTGTAGGTCTTTTTTAATAGATGGGTTTCCTCTAAAAAGATGATCTGGGCTTTATGCATTTTGATATATTTAATCAAACCAGCTCTTTTGACATTATTGTTCAAACCATTAATATTTAATGATAAACATTTATAAGCCATTGACTATAATGTGTATGTCGTTACTTACTGAAAAACCTTTCTTCCGTGCTGACTTGAAATCTACTGAAAATATACTTATCATGGATGTATAACGTGTATTAAGCACTATTTTTAAAAACCCAAAACTATTTACAAACAAAAAAGAGAGAAAGAATGTTATTTAAATACTATTTGTAATTAGAAGAAGTAGATATATAAAGGAAAAGAGAAAGTTAATAATCAAGATGATTCACATTACCTTGCAGCATAGAGACTTTCCAGAATCAAATATATTATGGTTCATAAAACAAAGCATTTAAAATTAGAAGGAATGTATTAATTTGTCCTTTAGTTTCTTAGTTTTGTTTGTGCCTTCCTTCACAGACCATCCATCTTTTGTTGCCTGTCTCTTCAAACTCTCGGATGACCATTCCATTTCTTCTCTGTCCGACTGTATTTTCTTCTTTTGGATAAATTATACTGCTTCTTGTAGGGAATCAAAGATCTTCACTCCTTCTGGCAAGATGATTTTTATTCTTGCAGGAAAAAGAATCTGAGCTTTAATATTGGCTTTTTTCAAGGATTTAATTAGAGGAACATACTGCTTTCTTCTGGATATGACTGTAGAGGTGTAGTCATTGGCAAAATGAATAACTTTTTCACCCTTCTTGATAGGGAAATTAGTCCAAGCTGATTTCAGCACTAAGTCCTTGTCTTGTGAGGAAAGAAATCTAACTATAATAGACCTGGGGTTAGATGAACTCAGAAATGAAGATGAATTTGCCAAGACCAATGAGCCCTCTTAGTTCCAAAACAGAGGGATTCAGGCATGTTTAGTGCTGATGAAAACCACTTATTGAGGAACTGAATTATGTTTACACACTCTTCTTTCTTAGGAATTCCATATATGCTTATGTTATTCCTCCTTGATCTACTTTCAAGGTCTTCCAGTTTCTCAATCAGCCTGGTGTTTTGTTTCAGAAAAGTGACATTTTCTGTCACTCTAGTATCCAGGTCAGTTATTGTTTCCTCTAAGGCAAGAATCTGTTCAGATTGCTTTTTTACTATTCCATTTAGAAGTTCCTGTTGTTTACTGCATTCTTGTTTGATAATAGCCATTTTGTTTTCAAATTTGTCCATTTTTAGTGACAGTTATTGGATGTTTGTTATTATAAGCTGTAGTTATTTCTTCACTGCACCCTCCTGGTGTGGGTTCTTCTAGTTCATCATGTTGAGATCTCCAGTAGAAAACTTCTTGACAGGAATAATTAAAAAATGCTCTTGAATATGTATTAATGTTTAGAAAATAATGACAAGTCTATGTTAATCTATCTTTTAGTATACTTTTAGTTAGATTTTTCTAAAACTTTAAGTATATTTCCTGTCAGGATATTAAAATCTAAGCAGATCTATGGATTTTTGCTGCTATCAGACTGGCATCTTGGCCATGCCCTGTGTGTCATACTTCTCAACTGCACAGATTTTCACAGAAATGTCCAGATTTTTGCCTTATATTTTTGGTCTGTTTCTCATACAAATTGTCTTTTTTAACTGATCTAAGGATTAAAGTTACTACATAATAACATGCATTTGATTTTTAGACTTGATATCCTTCAGAAAATGCATTCTAACACAAATCTTGTATTTCTAGTAACTTTCTAAGTTTATAAGAGCAATATTTAAAATGCGTCCTTAGTTTTGGGCCTTTGCCCCCCCCCCCCGCAATTATGACAGGATTTGTCCAGATTTCATGAGCTAAGAGGTTGAAAGGTATGGTGTATGTTTCTGAATTTTAAAGTAGTGTTTGTAGCACAACAGGTAGCATACTTCTGCTTTTATGCAGAAGGTTGTGGGTGCTATTCCCCCAGCATGCAGATGGATTGCTGATACTGTGTTTTATTTTAAGGGGGTTGGGGTGCTGCACTCCTAAGTATGTCCTCCTTTGGATGAGATGCCTGGTAACTATGAACCTGGTTTCAGTTTGCCATCCATTCCCTATTGCAATATTACCAGCTTACCATTTTTAATGTAACATAGGCAATTTATTCTTCAAGGGCAGCAGGCACTGAATTTGTAGATGAAACGCTGAAATATAAAGTTGTTTGCTAGCAGCAACCTTTTCATTAGTTACAGATCTTTCTAATATGGAATTATTCAGTTGACTTTTACTTCTACAGAGATTGTGCATATTGACTGATATTGGTGGATTGTAATGACAGAAGTTTGAGTGGCCTTTTATGGTTGAAATGTTAAAACTATAAATTTAAAATATGCTCTAACAAATGGTACTGTATTATACAAGGGATATAATTTAATTATTATATATTATAATTTAATACAATCAGGAAGGTGAATCAAAGAACTTTTGCATGGCTCTAAAAATGTATGCAAGGGGCCTATAATTCGAAAGCAGCCCAAAGTTAAACCTAATCCACCACTGGCCAGATACATTTTCCTTGAATATGGGTTTCAGTGCCATTTCAGTGAATGTGAGTTTCAAAGGCAGAGAAGTTTTAATGCTAAGTCTGTTTTCATTGTGAGACAGTATTACTTTATTTAGCAAATGTCTATCAGTGTTTATGGTATAAAATTTGAAAAAGTTTTAAATGAAACCCAAATATCTGTAATCATTGTAGAAGTAAAGCAGAAAACAGTATGCACACTGAGAGTTTTGAACAGTGTTTATGGCAAATGGGGATAATTAGCCAAGTAATGGGACACTGGAATGTCTGTGTGTGTGGGGGGGGGCTGATTGGGCGGGGGGTTGACCCAAATGCAACGTATGCATACCACCACCTTTTTGTTTTCAAAATAACACTGGTCTAATCTTTCTGAGAGAATAGATGGTAGAAAGAATGTGGTAGGGATGTTCTTAAATACAGATCATGTACACTTAGTGTAGGTGTTTGTAAATCTGGCCCAGAGTCTATGTTTTTCATTTAAAAAAATAACTGTGAAGAATGCCCCCCCTCATCATTAACTGTGAGGTATTTTGAGCTGTTTTGAAAAATAGGATTTGGTGTTTTCAGTTTTTAATAGTCATATAAAGAAAGTCTCTCCACAGATCAGTTCTCCTTCTGCATTCTATATCAATTCCAAAGTTTTATAGCTCACAAAATAATTTTGGTCCCATTTTTATCCAGTGCAAATATGCTTCCTATCTTCCATTTATTTCCTTCTATTGTCCTGTGCCATATTGATCACCATCTATTTCTGTTTCATGACATCACGTCTCTTGAATAAAATGATCACTTCTCCATTCTATCCTTGTCATGATTGGTTTAAATTATCAAGAATTCATTTGTTCTTTCTTTCCCAGTATCTCTTATCTTCAACTTTAATTCTTGTAGTAGCCCTATTTCTACCACTTCGCTCATGCCTTTCTTAAGTATTGTTTCCAGTTTGATCCCATTAGATACTCCCCCCACATTCCATATTACATTTTTATCATCTCTTCCTTCATGCTGACTCTCTCTTCTTCTCTGCCAGAATATCTCTACTCACAGCTCTTTGGCCTGGCCTTTTCTTCCTCCCACTCCTGGGATAGATAGGTCTTCTGTTCTCATCTTTGGGTATTCTTGGTGCCTCTAACCTGATGGACTGCCTGTGATTTATCCATCTCCTTGTGAAAGTTTCCACCATACTCCTCTTCTTACCACTTACCTTTCCTCCATTCCTATGTCCTGTCCTTATCTCGGCCTACTTCCTTAAATTATCCCACAATGCTTTGCCTGTGCTTTCCTTCCCTATTCATCCCTTCTATATGGTCCCTTGATGGCCATTCCACTTTTCTACTTGCATTTACTACAACCTTTACTCACTCTCCTCCCTTTTCTCAGTGTCCCATTTTTTCTCTCCTCCCTTGCTTCTCTTTACTCCCCTTCCCTGAAGGACATCCTGACTTTGGCCTTCCTTTCTCTTGCCTTCTTTTAATGTCCTTTGCCACTTATCCCTTCACCGACTCCCTTTTTTCAGGCTTCACTAATTCATTTCAGAAATTGCTAGGTTTCAGTATTACTGTACAATACATACATCGTTTGTACTGCCTATCATTCTTTATAAACAGAGTTGGTAATCCAAAGGTAAAAAATGAAAACACAATTGCAGTGTATCTGTCTCTAGCATCAGCTACTCCTTTCTTGCACAGTGTATCAGTTTCTTTCCTCCCTACTTTCCATTCTCCAGCAAGAGCTTGTCTCCTTAGTTTTTTATCTATTTTTATTTAATTTTGATATTTATATTTTATTAATTTTTATTTTTATTTTTTATGCTTGTTTTTTATTTTTTTTTCTGTTTGCTAATTGGGGTAGTCCAAGTGAACTTTTCTGTATTCATTTTTTCTGAATAGTTACATGTGCTTTTTTTCCCCAAGCACATAAAACTTTATTCTAAAAACAGACACAAACAATCATTTAAAAAACAAATAATACACGGTATATAAAATAGTCCTCATAACCCTGAGCAAAGTTGATGACATAATCACAAAATATATGACTTTCAATTATAAACAATAATACGTATCTTGGTTAAAACTGATATAAGACAGAGTAACACCAAGACAATTAATGTACATGTCCATAACTTGAAATAAGTAACATGTAGATATGACTACAAAACCTGCCCTATGCTAAACAAGCCTATGCATCACTATCTAAGCAAAACAAAGAAACAAAAAATAAAATATCCCAATATTTGTGCCAGTGTTACATATCCAAATGAATATTATTCCAGGATTGCAATCTATAACAAAGTCTGTTGACTTGATTTTCCCACTTCTCGGGAATAGTCTTCTACTCAGAAAGAATAATCAACAAAATTGTGACACCCACACATCTAATCCCAAGATAGATATTCCTGGAAATGGTCAGACTCAAAAGCTTTATTCCAAGCAACCAACATTTGACATCTTCAATACTAGGTAATGTCATTATCATAGCATAACAAATAACATGCAATGTTTGATCCTATATTTGCCTAAGACTCAAGTAACCCACTAATATGTGCACAATTATTTATTTTATTTATTTAACATTTGCTTACTGGGAAAGTCTGACTTGGAACAAAGCCAATTTTCAGCAGAGGCCCAGGGAGAAATGTTCCAGACACATGTCTTTCTGATGTGGGAGGAAACCCACACAAACACAGGGAGGACATGCAGACTCCAGACAGAAGGCACCCCAGCCGAGAATCAAACCGCAGAACCTCTTACTGTGAGCCAACAATGCTACTGCTACACCACTGAGCCAGGACATAATCAGCACTCCTTAAAGAACATCTCTGACTCCTTTTGCCCTACATCTCAGCAGATGTAGATCACGTGTGTACTAATCTGAATGGTGAAACATCAACTATTTCAGGAAGGTCTCCTGTTAACCAGTTTAGACAATCATGTTTCCATTCCTGTTTCCTGATACTAACATTCAGCACATCTTCCCATCTGGATTTGTAATTATTCATTAACCTAGAAAATAACAAACCCCAACCCGAGATACAGTTCTGGATGTTCTACATGGGAAGGACTTAAAAACCCTTTTACACAGGCTAACAAAAAGTATACGTTTTAATATGGCAGTTGCTAATACTCTGTTGCAACTACTGGTACTGCCATCAATGGACCTTCAGTTGACCAAATGTTTCTCTTAACCTGATATGAGAAAGAAGTGGGTCTAAGTCACTATCCTAGATACCTTTAATAGCCATAATCCCCCCCTCTCCATGAGACCCACTGTTCCCAAAATGCACCTTTGCCATCCACCATAATTAAAGTATGACCACAAATCCTAGAATGCTGTGGCATTCTTACTACCATCCCACCCTTGATGTTCAGTCCAGAGATCTAAACCTCCCAAGTCTCAGACTCTACTTTGAACACTGAGGTTAATAATGCACTGATTCCCATATATCACTGTAGTCTCCATATTCCACTAAATTGGATTCCTGAGTAGCCTGGTCCTACAAATCATATCACTCACACATGATATACCAAAGTGTAAAAAGGATGGCAAACCCAAAGTTCTTTTTTTTTCTTGCAAACAAAAAGTTTCCTTCTGGAAATTCTAGGTACACCAGAATCCCATATAAAAGAAGTGGCCTTGTAGTGTTATAATCCCAATAATTTTGAGAAGATAGCATGAGGGAGGTGTCCAAGAATGAAATTTACTTTGGGTAGTATCATTGTTTTAATAAGTTAGACTCTACACAAAAAGGGGAAGTATTGTACCAGTGGGACAGCAGTGTAAGAACATTTTCCATTCATGGCTGCTCATATAGTGGCCTCTTCAATGGTCAGCAATCCACAGCCTAAAACGAATGGATGAGTAAATAGAAGAGGATTGATAATCAGCAGGTAACAGGGGAAAACTATGTAGGAAAAAATGAAATAAGACAGTGTAGGCGGAAGGCATTTAGCTTTCTCTATTGCCTCCTATAACTTTTCTTTTGTGTGCTTTCACTTACTTTTCCATTCCTCATCTCATCTTTGCATAGTTTGCAGAGTTAAAATTGTTTATAGATTTATTATATTTCATACTACTACTGGATGGTTTACTGATTATTTCTTAACATCCGTTTCCTGTGTATTTGATTTTTTTTTTGGATTAATTACTTTACTCGATAACCCTCAGGTGATACATCAATCTGTACCAGTGTCTCCACTCAAACTGGCAAAATGTTTCCAACCTGTGCTGAAGTTGCTGCTGACCTACATCGCTGCTTCTGCCCAGCAGTATTTTTAAGATGGCAGCTCTGTTTCATTCAGGGTGCGTTTTTCACCCAACCAGAATACCTAACTAAAACATTGTTTTCTCTTCTAGCTCCTCTTTCTCTTCCTCTGCTTCCTTGTGAGCTATTGCCTCTTGCTGAAACCTCTTGTCATTTCCCCTGTTCTTCCCTTGCTGGTCTGATGTTTTCTCATGTGTGTGTGTGTGTGTGTGTGTGTGTGTGTGTGTGTGTGTGTGTGTGTGTGTGTGTGTGTGTGTGTGTGTATGTGTGTGTATGTCTGCCTGTCTGCATATCTGTCTCTCTCTCTCTGTATTTCCCTGATGTTCTGTTTTAACAGTGTGGACTTTGTAATGTCCCCACAGTCACTTTTCTTATGTATTTGTGACTTTTTGCCCTTTGCTGGTTTCTCCATTTAGGGATTTATCCTCTATCACTCTTAATTCTTGCTCGTCATACTTGCCTTCCAGGAAGTGCAAACACAATTGCATCTACCTGACTGTTATCCTGATTTTCTGCTATTCCACATCATGTCTGTCTTCTCAACATACTTATTTAGTTTTGTGTCTCTTTTTCCCACATATTTCTGTGTTTATGAATAATTTTACCTCTTTTGGTGATTCATTCATAAATTTATGATCACGTCACTGGACTGGGGATACTAGCGTGACATGCATTCCACATTCTACAGCCCCTCTCTTACCCAATCATGCTCCTGTTCAGCTCTGCATGAAGTCACATATTATTTTATTGTATCCCTTTCAACAGTAATGAGTTGCTCACCTTTGGATGTCATTAAAAAACATTAATTGGTGCTTTATTTGTGTTGTTTTATAAAGATACATCTTGAGCACCACCATTTGCTTGCTTTCTCCATACACCATAGATCACTTTTATTAGGAATGAAAGCTCTGCCAATGGGTCCAGTCGCTGTACCATTCTGGAGTTGAAGAAATCTTGAAGGTTACAATTTGGAACTCATTTTGAGATTCCCACAACACAGAGCTTACATTTTTATTGATCAATTCCCCATAAGTATAACTGCTTTCTTATCAGCTCAAATCTTCCATACAGGATATTAATGTCCTCTCAGTTCCTTCCATTCGTTTTACATTTGTTAAATCTTGCTGCATTTTTAATATCAGGCTTTTATAGCTCTCCACTATGCCTTTTTAGGGCTGCTTTGTTTTCAACTTCCTTCTGAGGACTAGCAGTATTTTCTCACTTGTCTTTATTCTTTCACTGACAGGCTTAGTCTTCTTGTTTCTAGTTTGACTTCTCAGCTTTCCATCATATTTTTTGCTGTTTAGAGGTGCAGTGTTCCCTCCTTTTTAGTAACTTTTGGGTATACCTGAACTGGAACTATAAATGTGAATTGTTATCTTTAGGAGAGTCTAGCACCTCTGCACCTCACCCTATTTTTCAATCTAATTTATTATTAACTTTTTACCTCTCTTTGTCCTCCTAAGATTCTAGAAAGACAAGTCTGGAACAGTTAGTCATTTCATAATGACGACTCACTCCGCTAATAGTCTTAATGAATCTACTCAAAGTTCCCAGTAATGTCAAACTGTCCCCCAAAAAGTAACAGTCCATTAGACATGACTATCAGAGATTATAAGCAGATTATTATCTTGTTTTCTCTAGAGGCAGTTGTTTAGATATCATTCCCTCTCTGTTAAATTTATATACTCATTTGTTTAATAACAAGTTAAGTGACATGAGCATTAATTTTCTAGCCATGGCTTGGGCCACAAAACAAAAGAAAAGACTGTGCATGAAAAACTGTGGAGGAAATAGACAACCTAAGGCCTCTCAGACATGAGAACAACATACGGACTGATTCTTATACCATGAAACTACAATGTAGCAATATTTAATTCTGTGCCACAGTGTTATCTCATAATATATATGTCTTATGACAGAATATAAGCCCTGTTCATGTACAAACTCCTCTGTGGAGATCTATGCCTGGCATTCTCTGCCATCAAAGAACCCATCTTAATGGATCTCTTATATCTTCACAGGTGAATGTTTACATAAATATCCAAACCAAGCACTTAAACCTCCACAAACATATGAATAAAACATGTCAAAGGGTTAGATGCACTGCCCAATAATTGTCCCATCTTTGGAACAAATTGCCACTGCATGTTAAGCAAAGTGACATCCCTGCCATCTACAAGACTGACCTTGATGATTGTAGGGGCATACACAAGTTTATCCATTCCTTGTCCTGACATGTTTCTCTCCCCAAAAAGTGGGGTTACATCTTCACTGTGGTATTTGGCAACATGATCTTGAGACTTAATTGCCTTGTAGTTCCTATGATCTTGTTATCTCGCAATATGTACAACAATGTAACTTCTATCTTTATAAAAAAGATATCCAATGTATATGAAGTTGCCGACCTGATCTTCCATGGAGCTGAAAGACTTGCCAGGCAGGGTATGTGATTTCTGTACAATGCTCTTATCACACCAGTAATGGAAAACAACACCCTGGTCTGTGAGCTACTCATACACTATTTGATGCATTAAGGAAAGGTATGAAGATTCTTCTTGAAGAAGATCTTGTTATTAACAAAGTCTACTGCAACTTTTTTTCTCTCTCTGTCTTTTCACTGTATCTTACTGCTTTCCTAAAGAAATCCTATACCTGATACACACAGCATTAAAAGATCCCTTTACTGTTTGAAACAATTTATTTAGAATACTACCTGGTACCTGAAAAGAAGAGGATATCTGGACTCAGTAAAAGCATGACATCTCCATGTGTCACAGACTCTCTTGTCTATGGAATAAATGCACCATCTTGATAAACCTCAGCTCATTACTCCATACCTTCAAGAAGGAACTAGATGGCAACCTGGGCACCCATAAGTTCTTATGCAGGATGTGAGATCTCAAACTCATAAATATCCAGTAGTTCATCAGCTTGTTTATGAAATCATAACCCTAAAGAGGGCTGGCCTTAGGCCAAATAGGCCAACTGGGCAAAATAGGGTCCTGCATCTAAAGAAGGGTCCTGCACTTGTCACTGCAATTTAAACAAAAAAAAAAAATGAGTGCGTCAGCCAAGTGCAGTTAATATGCACCCTACTTTCCAGCATCAGGGAACCATGGGACTGATGCAACACTTGATTCCCTAAAGCCATGCAAATTCCTTCTAAAAACATATATGATCAGCTTTAATCATTTTCTTCAAAGCCCGGCAGGACTGTGAAGTATAGAGAATAGTTGTGTGTGTGTGTGTGTGTGTGTGTGTGTGTGTGTGTGTGTGTGTGTGTGTGTGTGTGTGTGTGTGTGTGTGTGGCATGAAGGGGTGCAGCCATCTCAGGTGCAAAGTGTCAGGGGGTGCAATCAGCAAATAGTAATTGCTCTTCAGAGAATTCCTGGCATTTAGCTGCTGGTATTGCATTTACAGTCTGAACTGAAATGTGTTTGGACTCAGTGTGCATCATAAAATGGTAGTAAGTGCTTGATACAAATGTAGTGAACAGTGTGACGCAGTTTATAAGGAAAAACATTTTTTTTTCATATAGTGCATTCCTAGACTTCAGAACTGAAGTGCTTTAGTACTCCATGTGTGGACAGTAGCTACTGCTTACTACAAATGAACTGAGGAGGCACAAGATCAGGGATTGGCACCAGATACTACAACAGTTAACTGCACTTCTGATGTTATGTTTACTCAGCCTGGTGGATGTTTTGAAAAGGTTACCAAAACAATAGTTGAAGGCAAAATGGTACACACTGCATACCTTAATCTGGCCAAATCTTTTGACACAATTCTCCACTCAGGCATAGCAGAAAAGCTAAAAAAATAGGAGTAAACCCCTATGTCATCTGCTGGAGTACTAATTGTCTAATAGATAAGATGCAGATAATCAAAACAGGGAAGTTACCTCCAAAAAGAGACCAATCAGCAAAGGAGTCCCCCAGAGTTCTGTGCTGGGACCTCTCCTGTTTGGCATCTACTTTTTCTAAAGTAAAAGCCAATACCAAAGGGCTCTGGCTGACTATGTTTGCAGATGTCTGCAAGCTAGGAACAGTCATTGAATCCTCAAATAACTTAGCCATCCTACAGGAAGGGTTATCTCCAATAAATAACTGGTGTCAAAATCATGATCTGAAACTAAATGCCAAAAAATGCATTACTGAATCTTTTAGGAAGTCATCTATCCCATTGAACTACCACATTGATGATATGCCCCTAACAGCTGACCCAACTGTTTGGGATTTGGGAACTTATGTGGACAGTGACCTAACTTTTAATCAACATGTATCTATTGTTTTAAGAATGCCCTTCTATATTGCACAGGTTATAAACAAAGGGATTGTGTCTAGATCTAGGGATGTCACCGTTCCCCTTTACTAAGCTCTCATTAGGCCAGTCATTGAATCTAATGCCCACTTTGGCATGTATCTGTCCAGACACATGCAATAAGGGAATGCCCCCAGAGATGCCTTACTAAAAGGATACAAGGCCTAAACAATATGTTCTATATGGACCGACTTAAAGCCCTGTCACTATACTTCTTATCCTACAGACTGCTAAGAAGTGTCCTGTGTCTGGCATACAAGACATGCTCTGACCCATTACTGATGGATTCACTGCACATCAGCATGTCAAATGGCATCAGAAATTCTTGGTCTAGGGATCTAAACCTCTTCTGTAACATCAACAGAACAGTTTGTAGGGACAGGTATATTCTGCGGAGGATATTGCTGCTGTGGAACAGACTCCCCATCCATATAAAACAAACTTTATCCCAATCTATTTTCAAGCACAACTTAGATCTATGGATAAGAAACAGAAAATATATCCAAGGACTACCCCCTGTGCTACTAATGGACAGATGCAGCTCCTAAAAGCTTTATCACATACATGAGTCCCCTCAAATCATCTATGGTATTATCTCAGTGATTCTTATTAGAGATAATATATAATGATCAACCATGGGATGGGTAAGGGATAGGTTATTTCAATCTCCAAAAGAGAAATTGGCTAGGCATAAAATAGCAGATAGCCTAGTACTTACCTATGAACCTATGTGTGTGCTTTCAATGTGCAGTATTTCATCTCACAAGCCATGAAGACAATAATGATTTGAATCTAATGTGTGTGATTCCAGTGTCTAGTATTTCAGCTGACAAATTAAGTAGTCAATAATTATTTGAATCAAAAAATGCATATAGTGTTATTTTGCACTTATAAGTAAGGAGGGAGTACTGTGTGGTTCAGTGGCTCAAAGTCACAAAACATACATATGGAAGCAGAATAACTGAAAACCTGTACCCTTGTCTGCAGGAAGCATCTCATTAAGATAGTAGAGTCTTAATCACCAACACTAACTGCTGGACCTTAGTTAATGTCTTCATTTTCTGACAAATCACTAACAATTTTGTAGTTAGTCAATTATGCCTGTCATTAGAGTTTTATAGTGCTTGTTTGGAAAATGCATGTCGATGCATTTGAGGATATTAGATATTGTTATCTATGCTAGCATGACTGGCTGAAGCTGTGTAAATAATTGTACGTAGTTGTAAATTATCCTGTGTTACATATGTTAGCATGACTAGCCCTGTGTGCCAGGGCTAGGATAATAAAATCTTCACTGTAGCTGTTTATTTACTTTTCAAAGTCTGATATGAGAGTTGAATTCTCATGGCAGCTTCCTGTTACTTTTGAAAAAATATCTGCTATAAAAAGCAGGTTCTGTTCAGCAGTAGTTTATCATTCAGTTGTTTCCAGGAGAGTTGTTCAACTCAAAGAGGACAGACAACAGCCTGGAGTATAGACATAGTTTCTCATCTTACCTTGCAGAAGTAAGAGTATAACCTTACCTTGCAGAAGTAAGAGTATAATATTGCCTTGCTGAGTTATTTAGATTAAATAGGGACAGTTAATCTTCATATAGCCAAGGAACTGCAGCTAGATAGTTAGAGGTTTCCTAAAATCAGTGTGAGATCTATCCTACAGTATTAATTTCATATTTCCTGTGTGTGAAACTCTGATGTTTATTGGAATCAGTTATTCAGTATTTACATGTTTTAAATTCTTTAAATATATAACATACAATACAATACAATAAATGCAGTACAAAATACAATTATATAGATTATCACAGGCTACACAGATGTGTCTGAGTAGCAGCATGGAATTGAGTGAGCAGGTGAGAAATTGTAGCACATTATCAGATTAAAACATAGAGGATAAAGTGATTATACATTTCAGGCTTGACAATGTTGGATATTAAGTTGGATAATTAGGTTGCTCCAAGTAATAGCATAGTGTGAATAATTAATCCTTGCAAAGTCATCAACTTTAAGTAAAGGTACAACAGATATAATGTGTAGAGTTAGAATTGCAGTTGCCTAAGTAAGTAGGAGGAGGAAGTGTTATAACAGAGTAGTAGGTAGTGTTAGGTTTTGGGAAGTGCAGTCATGGCACATGTGCACTGATAAGAGAGGACATGTGTTGTCTCAGGGATTTTTTTAAGGAGTGCTGTGTCGCTAATAGTCTTGAGTGATAGTGGAAGGGTATTCCATAGTTTGGCAATAGTAAAGGAGTAAAACATCTGACCAGCTGAAAAGTTAGTTTTTTTCTACATTTAGGAGCACTTGATTTTTGGATTGGAGAGGTCTATTTGGGTGGTACAGCATAAGCAGTGAAGAGAGGGCAGGGCAATTAGATGGCCTGAATATCAATTTGTGAGCAGTGGTTAGTTGTATATATGTAAGGTGATGGAGGAGTTCTAGCCAATTTAGTAGTTGAAGTGAGGCACAATGGTGAGATTAATATTTGGAATTGCTTAGAAATTTAGCAATTTTATTATAGAAGGAGTCCAGTTTGGATCTAAGAGAGGACTGAATATTGGTAAGGCATGAAGCACCATAAAGAAGAGATGGTAGCAGAAAGGAAGCAGCTAAGGATAGTTTTGGGAGTGGGAGAGGAAGTAGTTGTGCCTGTAGAGCATGCCCAGTTTTTGATGTTTTTTTTATATTAGTGTTAATGTGCAGGTTGAATGACAGGTTTTCATCTATGATGACAGCTAGAAGTTTAGTGTTAGGGACAACCTTGATGAAAGTGTTGTTTTGGGAATAATAATAAATTCAACTTTGTTTAATAAAGAAATGTTTTTTTTAGGGGTGAATAACACAAGTTTAGTTTTCTTGGGATTTAGGGCAAGGTGATTATTAGTCATCCATGTTTCGGTAGAAATAAGGGCACTTTGATGAATGACTATAATTCTGATATGGAATTGGCCATACAGATGATGGCTGAATCATCTGCATAGTAGATTACTGTACCTTGACTAAGAGTAGTGTGGAAGTTTGTTGATAAAAATGCTGAACAGAAGTGGACCTAATATGGATCCTTGTGGAACTCCCGTGGTGGTGTTGAGGAATGGAAAGAAGGAGTGTTGCCACTTAGTTGCTTGTTGCCTGTCTGTGAGGTAGTTAGAGAACCAGTTAAGGGTGAGGGCAGAGATGCCTAAGTTGGAGAATTTGGAGAGAAGAAGAGGGTGGGAGACTATATCTAAGGCCTTGGAAAGATCAAGAAAGAGTGAAGAGACAATTTTTTCAGTGTGCCCAGTTAACTGTGTCCAAGAAGGATATAAGGACTGTGGTGGTGCTGTGACCAGGCCTAAAACCATGTTGAGTGGAGGAGAGGAGTCTGTTGTATAGCAGATAGTTAAGATGTTGACTATGGATGCATTTTCCAGGATTTTAGAGATGGGTGAAAGGATTGCAATAGGTCGGAAGTTTGAGCTGTCAGTATTACTTCTGCCTTTGTGAAGAGGGAGAATATATGCTTTTTTCCAAATAATAGGTAAGTGGGACTCCTGAATAGTTCTAGTAAGATAATCAAGGCAATGGAGTTATTTGAAATTTGTAGAAATTCTGGAGGTAGGTTATCAGGGACATTGGAGCCAGGTTTGAGTTTGAGAAGTAGTTTTTTATAGTGGTGGTGGTGGGTATAGGTGAGAGAGAAAAGCTGGATAATGAGGGTGTGGATGGACTTAAAGGAGTTAAGTAGGTTTGGGGAAAGGTGGCTGTGTGATTAGCTATGTTATTTATGAAATATGAGTTGAAGAGGGAGGCTATTTCTATGGGTGTTTTATCTGGCTTAAGACAAGGATTATTGTTTGTGCCTGGGTTTAATAAGTATTTGATGGAGCTCGAGGAGCTTTGGGGATTTTGCCTATGCTGATTTTGTAGAGTAAGGTGGTATTCTTTTTTTATTTTTAATAACTAGATTCTTTACTTGATTGAGAGTTGTTTGTATTGGGTTAGGTCAGAGGATTTTTTTTCACATAAACCTTTACTCTGATCCTGGGTGAATTTAATTACTCAATTATAGATTTGAAAAACTACTCATGTCAGAACACAAATGCCCAGAGATTTCTTGATTTTATCAATGCAAATGCCTTGGAACAGCTAGTCGATACCCCCACAAAAGGTAATAATATCTTGTATGTTATATTAACCAACATGTGTAACCACTGCAGCACCCCTACAGTATCATCCTCCCTGATAAGATCTGACCATAAAGCGGTCAGTTTCTAAGTCACCACCTCCCTTGACCCCCCCCCCTCCAGCTAGGGTCAAACAAAAAACTTCTCCAAAGCTATTTACAATCTCCTGAAGGATGGTATAAACAGCTTCACAGCACCCTCCCCCACTGTAGGAACTGGCACCAATGTACAAATCTACACCAAAGTACTATACAAGCATTTATATAGATGCATGGAATCAGGAATAACTGACAGGACAAAATCATCTTCCAAAAGGAAGAGTAAACCTATCTGGTGGACATCTGCAATAAATAAACTATATAACAAAAGGAAAAAATTGCTGTAAAGGACCAAGAAGGAGCAGGTGCCCAATTGGAAGCAATGTCTCCTTAGCCTGAACAACTAAATAAGAGCACTAGTGAAATCCTCTAAAGCCAACTTTGAGTCCAGATTGGCCACATCTATTAGAGACAATCATAAGGCCTTCTTTACATATGTCCACAGTCTCAAAGGAAGCATCCAGATCTGTTCAGAACTGCTGGTCAAGGACACCACATACACAAATGCTGTAGATATAGCCAATCTACTGGCTGACAGAATCAGCAAAAAATTCTCCCTCTGTCCACCCTATCAGTAAATCAGGACATCCCAGTACTTGCCACCCACCCCTTATCTCTAGGGAAAAGGTCATCACTGCCCCCTCAAAGGCAAAAAATACAGCCCCCGGGGACTCGATAACATCCCAGGCTGCATCCTACATGAACTCAGGCATGAACTTGCAGCACCATTAGTAACCCTAGTCAACCAAAGCCTGAGTACCATCTTTGTCCTAGCTGAGTGGAGGACAGCCACTGTCATCCCTTTGCACAAAGGTGGAGAATTCACTGATCAAGGATATTATAGACCCATCAACCTAACTAGCCTGATCTGCAAGGCCATGGCATGGATTATCACGGATCTCATTAACAGGGACATTGGCAACCACCAAACACTTGACCCCATACAGTTTGGCTTTGTCAAGGGGAGGTCGTGTCTGTTAAATCTGGTTGACTTATTTGAGACAGTCACCAAAACCATGGATGAGGGGAAGATGATGCACACCACCTACCCTGACCTGGCCAAAGCCTTTGACACTATTCCCCACTCGGGCATACTAGATAAGCTCTCTCAACAAAGCATCAATCCATATGTTACCAAATGGGTAGCAAACTCGCTCACTGATAGAACCCACCTAATCAAAATAGGGGAAGCCACCTCAAGCAGTAGACCCGTAAAAAGAGGTGTACCCCAGGGATTAGTCTTAGGGCCTCTGTTATTCGAGATATACTTCTCTGAGGTGCAGGCCAAACCAGTGGGATATGGCTAAGTTTGCAGATGACTGCAAGCTGGGTGCAGTCATCATTTCCCCAGATGATGCAGATGTCCTCAAAGAGGGTCTCACCCAAACAAATGACTGGTGCCAGAAACATGGCCTCAAGCTGAATGCCAAAAAATGCATCATCATCCCCCTTGGGGAGAGTGACATCCCCACATATTATCACATTAATAACATTGTCCTAAGTACACAATCAGTAGTGAGGGATTTGGGCACCCAGGTTGATAGAAACCTGACTTTTGACCACCATGTTGCTTCCGTTGTATGGAAAGTTTTCTACATAGCCCACCTCATAAGTAAGGGTATCTCATCCAGGGATAAAGAGGTTATAATATCCCTGTATTCTTCCCTTATAAGGCGGATTACTGAGTACAATGCCTCCTTTGGCATGTACCTCACAAAGCACATGTAGCAACTGGAGAGACCACAGAGGTTCCTCACCAAGAGAATCCAGGGCCTAAAACATCTACCCTACACCAACAGGCTAAAAGCCCTGACCCACTACTTAGTTTCGGACAGACTCCTCAGAGGTGACCTCTGTCTGGCATACAAAGCAATCTCAGACCTTGTCTTGATGGGACTGTTGCATATCTGCAAGTCAAGCGCCACTCGGGCATCCCGTATGTGCGACCTCAACCTGGACTGTGATATCAATAGCATTTGTTGGTGGAACAGATTTGTGTTCTAGAGACTCTTCCAACTGTGGAATAGATTCCCTCTCCACATCAAGCAGAGTACTTCATTAGGTAAAAGAACAAAAAGAGGCACACCACAACAGTCGAAGCTGACCCTTTATTCCACAAGTAAGCGCTTTCACGTCACCAACAACGCTTCATCAGACTTTCAACAACACAATGTTACAAGCTCCTTAAATAGTAATTCAAAAACTATCAAGGCAATGAAATTGCACATAAAAACAAGTAGCTCATTAATATTTAAAGATACATACCAAAAAAAAATATATACACATATATAAAAAACAAATATTAAGTTAAGTTATGATCAAAAACACTTATTACCATTTCATATAAACAGCATTCTCCACTTCTAAATTTCATAATCAGAGGGCTTTATCACAAATAGGTTTATTAAAACCTTTTAAAAATTGTTAAAAAATTTTCTAAGGAAGTTTTAAATAATTTTGTTAAGAAATATGTCTTACAAACAGTACCTAATAATCTAAACCTCATAGTTCATCATTATACTAATGAGACAAAGGGTGAAATACTAAAAATGGTTTTAATGAGACCCTGTCATTCAGACCATGACCCTTGTTTGCTTGTAACTTGATTATCCATCTACCTTCCTGTTTTTCCGTATGGGTCTTAATATTCCCTAATCTCACTGTTCTGGATACTATTTCCAATACCAGAAATGTGAATCTATGACTTGTACCATATTGAACCACATGTCTTGCTAAAGCATTTCTCTCATCTAGTTTATTAATGGCATATATATGTTACCTGATTCTCTCTCTCAGTGTCCTATTCATTTTACCCACACAGAAGTATGTGCAAGTCTGGCAAATTGCTAAATACACTAAATCTCTTGATTTACAATTTGTATAGTGATTAAAAGTGTATGTTTGTGTTGTGTCAGGGTGGATAAAAACATTAGAATTAGCTATACAAGGACACTGATTACAACCACGACTTGAGAAAGCACCCTTTCTCACTGAGTTCAAATTCTTCTGTTGGTTACAGGTTTCATAACAGAGTAATCTCTTAAGGGGCCTGGTATTCTTGTAACACATCTTCGGTCTTTCGCCCACAATTTGTTTTATCCTATCATCTAATAATAGAATATTCCAGTTCTTATTGATGACTTCTAAAACTTTTTTATTACTGTTTGTATAAGGGATCACAACTCTGTGTGTCTGCTCGGTAGCTCCCTTAGCCAGTGGGATATGTGTCACCCTATTCCTTCTTACATAAGGTTGACCTGTCCCTGTCCTATCCAAATATTGCATATTCTCTAAATGCTGCAAACGGTAACCCCTTTCCACAAACTCATCTCTCGTATATTTAAGTGCCACCTGTAAAGTACTATCATTACTAGTAAGTCTGGAATGTCTTAGTGTTTGACTTTTAACAATATTCTTATATATATGTGGAGGATGCATACTATTCCGATGTAGTAAGGCATTCCTCCTACAATTCTTCTTAAACACCTTGGTATGTATGGTGTTACCTTCTATCTGTAAAACAACATCCAAAAATTCTATGTGATGCCCAGACCACTTAACTGTAAAAGATAGGAACTGTGTTGTCCCATTAATATATGAAATGAAATCTGCCAAGGCATCAACATCGCCTCTCCAAATCAATAACAAATTATCCACAAAACATTTATAGTAGACTATATTACTAGTATAATGTATATTAGTGAGAATATAGGTACTCTCCCAAATAGGAATTAGTGCAGGGTGTCCCCATTGCTATGGCATTCACCTGTAAAAAATATGTGGTATCAAACACAAATACATTATTATTCAGAATTAAATCCATTAACATGGTATATTTTATCACTTCATCTCTTGATACCGCTTTCTCAATCAAAACCAATCTTAGATAGTCAACCCCTACATCATTAGGAATGCTGGTAAAGAGTGACATAACTTCTAAAGTCACCATATAGTCAAAAGTGGTAACTTCACAATTAGATAATGCCTCCAAGAATTGTTATGTATCTCTCAAAACAGAATCAGTAGTTTCTACTAAAGGTCTTAGCTTTTTTTCCATATATATGGATATAGGCTCAGTTAGCCAGCCTTTGCTAGACACTACAGGTCTTAAAGGGGGGTTATTCATAGTTTTGTGGATTTTGAGTAGCCCTCTAAATGTAGATACTAAGGGTTTCTCCACTAAAAGTACTTACAAATGTCCATATCAAAAATGCCCACATCATTATGTCATACAAGTTACTATGGACATTCTTAATGACTTTATCCAGTTACATATGAGTGAGTATTCTGTATGTATTACTGTCAGATAGCATATTTTTCATATCCGTTGTGTAATGATCTTTATCTAACACAACAACCGCACCCCCTTTATCTGCATGTCTGATAACTATCTGGTCATTTGCATGTAAAGTCTGTAATGCTTCTCTTTCTGAAAAATTCAAATTGTAAAAATCTGGTTTAAAACTACCCTTCTGACTCTCAAACATACCTAACAAATCTTTCTCACATGCCTTCTCAAAAGATTCAAGAAGTGAATGTAACTATGGTGTGAAAATGGAGGGTTTCCTAAAGACATACTCATTATTACATGTATCATTACTACCATCCACATGTAAAAGCTTTAAACAAACATTTCTGGAAAAACATTTCAAATCTATTACAATATCCGAAACATTAACATTCTGTGATGGAATAAAGGACAATCCTTTATCCAAAACCATCCTTTCAGAGTCTGTTAGTGTGTATTTGGATAAATTAAAAGTTAAACCTTGGGCACCGGTTTCAGAATCTTCCTCTGAAACTCGCGTCTCTCTTCTGATGTCTTCCGCTTCCTCCCTGAATAGCCTGGGCTTCAAGTTGGTTTGGTAACAGGTTTGTAAGGGAGCAGAAAAGAAAAAGAAAAGTCCTGCATGGAAGTCGAAGCCACTAGTTTAGGTGAGGTACGTTTCCTCCTCACAACCGGCTCTGTTGGTTGTAAGATATCTGTGGTAACATTAGCAAAAGGCTCCACGGATGAAGGCAACGTCTTCTCTGCCGGGCATACATGGCTCTTATTGCTTCCTGTCACTGTAGTTGTGTACGACTTAACGTCGGAAGGTTGAACTCGCTGTGAAACAGGAATACAATTGGTGGAGGACTGAGGGTCAATCTTTCTATTCTGCGGCACTTGTCTTGGCCACGAGAACACATTCCCATTCAAAAAATTTAGGGAATCTCATACTAGCTTTTTTCTCTTAGCCTGTAGCAACTTATTATCCAAAATGAGCAGTGAATCATTCATGTCTCGTAGAAAATCATTCATTTCAGCATTCGAGACAAGAGAGGCCAGTTGCTGTTGAATGTGACTAGCTTCTTCACTAAGTGTAGTCTCAATACTCATATAATTGGTAATCAACAATTTTATATAACCAAAACTCATTTCTAGATTCAACTTTTGCCAGTTAATTAAGAGTTCAGGGTAAGTTGAACCAAAAGTAGGCATCTTCAAGATGCATAAACCTCTTGGAACTATTCGGAAACACATGCATGCCTCCATGTGTTTATGTTGCCACTGAGCATGTTTCAGTTTGGTCATTACATCTTCTAACTCTCTAGTCAACTGTAATGTCTCAATGTTAACACATTTAGATACTGCCTCTTGGGCATTAGCAAGGAAATCTTGACGTGCATACTTCAATAATGGATTCCCTTCAGCTCTCGATAACTGAGAAAAAGTAACAGTACCTTTGAATGGGATGTCTCCCAATGATATAGTTGAATGGGTCTCTTCTGTCATGTCCCCTTAGTTATTCAAAATAATGAAAAGCAGCAAAGATGAAAAAACATCCTGGGTAAAGTGCCTCTCTAAGACAAGTAGCAATTAGGTAAACGAACAAAAAGAGGCACACCACCACAATCAAAGCTGACCCTTTATTTCCCAAATAAGCGCTTTCATGTCACCAAGGATGCTTCATCAGACTTTCAACAACTCAGTGTTACAAGCTCCTTAAATAGTAATTCAAAAACTATCAAGCCAATGAAATTGCACATAAAAACAAGTAGCTCATTAATATTTAAAGATACATACCAAAAAAAAATATATATATATATATATATATATATATATATATATATATATACACATATATAAAAAACAAATATTAAGTTAAGTTATGATCAAAAATACTTATTACCATTTCATATAAACAGCATATATAACTCCACTTCTAAATTTCATAATCAGAGGGCTTTATCATAAATAGGTTTATTAAAACCTTTTAAAAATTGTTAAAAAATTTTCTAAGGAAGTTTTAAATAATTTTGTTAAGAAATATGTCTTACAAACAGTACCTAATAATCTAAACCTCATAGTTCATCATTATACTAATGAGACAAAGGGCAATCTGCTAAAAATGGTTTTAATGAGACCCTTTCATTCAGACCATGACCCTTGTCCACTTGTAACTTGATTATCCATCTACCTTCCTGTTTTTCCATATGAGTCTTAATATTCCCTAATCTCACTGTTCTGGATACTATTTCCAATACCAGAAATGTGAATCTATGACTTGTGCCATATTGAACCACATGTCTTGCTAAAGAATTTCTCTCATCTAGTTGGATAAAAACATTAGAATTAGCTATATAAGGACACTGATTACAACCACGACATGAGAAAGTACCCTTTCTCACTGAGTTCAACTTCTTCTGTTGGTTACAGGTTTCATAACAGAGCAATCTCTTAAGGGACTTGGTATTCTTGTAACACATCTGATGAAGCATCCTTGGTGATGAGAAAGCGCTTACTTGTGGAATAAAGGGTCAGCTTTGATTGGCATGGTGTGCCTCTTTGTGTTCTTTTACAAATTAATAACACCATCCAGAGGAAGAACTTCTAATGGATCCCAGTTGACACTGCATAAGGTTTCGTTAAAGGTGGTTGGGCGGACATGGGAGAGGTCTCTGGTGTACATGTACTAGTGTGTACTCAGCATTGGGGTAGATTTACATATTTTGAAGGCAGGTAGATGATCACTAATGCTATTATGAAGCGTCCTTGTGGGCGAGATTCTGTTATGGTCAGGGACCATAATCCAGACTAGGATTGAGTCACTGTTCCTATTTTTATTGGGTCTTGTTATGTTTGTTATTAGCTGGGTGTAGTTATATAAGCTGATGCTGGAGGAAGGCTGGTGGTGTGAGATGTCTAGCCAGTTAATATTTACATACATCACGCAGAACAATTGATTAATTTTCAGTGTTATTAGTTGTCCAGGCTAGGATTTCCTCTAATATGAGAATGTTATTGCCAGGAGGGATATACAGGACAATAATACAGAGGTTTTGCAGTTATTCATTTTTAAGTAGGGTATTAATATTTCACCTGGAGAAAAATTAAGAATGGCTTTAGTATATGAAACTATATTAAAAGTATTTGCGTATATCAGTGTGAAGCCTCCATCTTTTTTATTTAGTTAATATTTTTAATACTTTGAGAGTGTTTATGCTTATTGCGATAACACCAGGGCAACTCCAAAATGCCTTACTGCTTGGGATACAGGCTATCATTATACTTGAACACCCCTTTTGTGGTATTTGAATGGTGGAAGCCATTACCTTGTAACTTGGGCAAAGAAATACAGTGGGTAAATCTGTGTCAGTCTTTCCTAAGAGTGTGTGTATTTGTGAATACCAGACATTTAAGAGTGAGTGTGTCAGATACCTAGAACTGGGACACAGTGTTTTGCAGTGGTTAGTGTGGAGACTCACTTGGGGACATGGAGTGAAGCATATAGTCCAGTCACAGGTTTTGGAACCTGTTCCTGGTGTACTGTTAGGGGAAATTGTGTATTTCTATCCCTACTTTTAGTGACACTCCCTTACCAGAGACAGTAGTAAGGATTGAAACTTCTTAGTTGCTGCCCTGGGTAAACAGGGCTTGTCACATATTGGTGGCCGCCGTGTATTAGTCTGCAGGTAGTTGTCACCAAGGTGTGCACCCTCAAGAGCCACAAGATAAACATACAGAATTTCATTGTCACAACAGTTTTATTCATTTTAAGTCAGTTTAGTCAGGGACAGCAGGCAAAGATGTCAGCAGAGGATTAGAGTAAGCTGACAAGGAACCAGTTGGCCAAGGTGTGCAAAGCCAAAGGACTGGTGCATGCCAACCTGACTAAGGAAACAATAATCTCAGCCTTAGTCACAGCAGCAAATCAGACCAGCAGCTCAGAGGATATCCAGTTTGGCACTGGGGATAAGCAGCCTTCCAAGACAAGACAGTTCACCTTTTCCCCAGAGCACTTAAAAATAATTTGGAGTTAAGGAAAATTGAACTGGAAACTGAAGAGAGACTGAGATGTCTGAAGGCTGTGGAGACGGGGAAGCAGCATTAGCATGAAAGGGAACTGGAGAATAATCATTTGGAGATGGAAGGTAAAGAAAATGAGGGGCAGAGACAGCATGAAAAGGAGCTTCTAACCCTTAGACAGGATCATGTAAGTAATGGAGAAGGGAATGACCAAACCGCAGAAGCCATAAAGATCAGTAATGTTTTCCTCAGTACAGGGATGGAGATGACTTTGATAATTTTATTTGTATAATTGAGAGGGTATGTAAACAGTATAATGGTGACCAAGGGCTATGGGTATGGATCCTGACTCCCTTACTACATGGTAGAGCTCTCAATGCAATTGCTAAACTGTCTGTTATTGATTGTTTGAATTACTATAGTGTAAAACAATGTTTACTTGATTGTTTTAAATTAATCCCTGAAATATATAGAAACAAATTTCGTGAACATATAAGTAAGGCTGATAAGTGTACATGATTACATTGCTGAGTTAAGTACTTACTTTCACAGGTGGGTGAGTGAGTGCCAGGTCACCCCTTTTGAAGGAATGGCAGACCTTTTGATGAGGGAACAGGCTCTCACCACTTTGCCTTAGGACATCAGGATCTGGTTGGCAGACCAACAGTGTAGCTCTGCAAATGAGTTGGGGAGAAAAGGGGATGTCTACTTATCAAGCAGGGAACCACTGCACAAGAAGGGGATACCCAGTGCTGCACATTGACATAAGGGAACCCAAGGGGGGCAGCCTACACCATTCTGACAGAGCTCACCCGTAGCAGGGGAAGCCACTAGTTCAAGCACACAGTCAGGATCAGGGATTTCAAATGTAATCAGAGGGGCCATGTTGCATACAAATGTCCATTGATGCAAGGTGAGAAACAAAAGGTGTGGGAGCCAGCAAGTGGGAATGACAGAATGGCAGAGATAAGTTGCCTGGAAACAAAAGAGGTGCCAGACTATCACCAAAATTTGTATCCTATCTAAGTGGATGGAAGACAGGCCACTGCTAAGACAGACACATCTTCTGATATAACCATTGTGTGGCCTGCAGAGGTTAAGGAGGAGCAGTACTTGCTTGGGCAGTCCACAGTAGTCAGAGATTTGGGTAGGACCCCATTGCAAATACCTTTGTCCAAGGTTCATCTTGACTGGGAAGGTGGAAGAGGGAACAACCAGGTAGGTGTGTTTGAGGATATCCCTGCAGATGTCTTAACAGGGAATGATTTTGATCATGTAGTACCTTGTGTGCATGCAGCTACACCCAGTCAAGCTTGGAGACAGGCATGCAGGTCTGGTAGCCTGGGGAGACCCAGACAGATCCTATGTCTGAAGCTGGGGCTGGTGATGTGGTTACTTCAGGGAGGGAGCTACCTTGTGCAGCTGCTGGTGGGTACTGGTATTCTCATAGATATGGTGACTGCAAGGACAGAGATAAATGGTAGTATCCAGGCTGACAGTGAGGCACCGCTGTCTGAAGATACTAAGCTTCCTGTGGAAGGAAGGCTGGGAGAGATTACAAAGATAGAGTTGAGACAGGCTCAGCTTTCAGATCCTATTTTATGAGGCTTGAGAGAGGTAGCTAAGGAGGCACCTGATGCTCAAGGAAAGAAGGAGTCAGAGGGGGATCTGGTGATTGCTTTTCTCAGTGAGTCTCGGTCTGACACTTCATGGGAGAGAGAATATCTCAGTGGCTATCCCCTATTCAGGTTAAAGAAATCTGAATAGTGTTACATGCGTTTGGGGGCATGTTCACTCGGAAACCTGGGTGCACCCACCTAGTGCAGCAACATGTGGATACAGGACCCCAAAGGCCTGTTACACAAACTCCTTATAGGGTGCCTGAGTCAGTCAAACAGACTTTGAAGAAGGAGATAAAGGAAATGTTGGAGCTGGGGTAATCTAGGAGTGCAGTAGTCCTTGGTTTTCCCCAGTAGTACCGGTAACAAAGAAAGATGGTAGTGTAAGATTCTATGTAGACTACAGAATGTTAAACAGATATATAGAGTCAGATGCATACCCCATGCGTAGAACAGATGAAGCTTTACAACAGCTGGGTGGACTACGTATCTGAACACTGTTGATCTGACCAAGAGATACTGTAGGTGCCCATTGCTAGAGAGAGGTCAGTTTTTGTAACACCTTTTGGATTATATGAGCTTACAAGGATGCCATTTAGGATGAAGAATTCCCTAGCAACCTTCCAAAGATTAGTAGATCATATCTTAGTAGGAGTAGGAGATAATGCTCTTGTTTATTTGGATGATATTGCCATTTATAGTCATTCCTGGCAAGAGCACCTTCAACATGTCAGGGAGATCTTAGGTAAATTAAAATGGGTAGGGTTGACCTATAAGCCTAATAAGTGTCAGGTGGATATGGCAGAGGTCTCCTACCTAGGACATAAAGTGGGGAGTGGTAAGATTAGACTAGAATGTGTCAAAGTGGAGGTTATTCAGGCATGGCCTGTCCCTGTTACCAAATACCAGCTAACAGCATTCCTAGAGACAACAGGGTACTATAGATAATTTCTGCCCAGCTATAGTAAAATAGCTGAACCCCTTACTGACCTAAGAAGGAAAAACAAGCCTGATATGGTAGTGTGGATCACAGATTGTGAGCAGGCATTCCAAATGCTTAAAGAAGCTTTGGGAGGACAACCTGCGTTAGCCAGTCCAGATTGCAGCAAGAAATTTGTTGTGCAGTTGAATGCTTCAAATTATGGGATAGGGGGTGTACTCAGCCAAATTACCTCAGAGGGAGAAGAGCATCCCATGGTATATCTCAGCTGTAGACTGCAACCCAGGAAAATGCCAAAGCCTCACCCTTTCTAAATCAAGAAATCCTTAAGACATTAAAAATTCACCCAGTTTTAATCAATAAGTGTGAAATTTTCAAGAAATTACTAATATCATTAAAACTAAAAGACGCAATTACTCTTCTACAACCAATACACAACAATCATGCTATAAACCTAGCAAACTCTATGTTAAACTTGGATAAATATCTATTAATAAAAAATCATACAGTATCAGACTTCAACCATTTACAAAACCTATCAATAGAAAACATCAAGAACATTCTTAAAGCAAGTAATAAATGGTTACCTGGCCACGCGACGCAGAAGACGACCGACGAACTGAGCTCCAGAAGATCTAAAATAAATATAATGCGATAATAAAACAAATCTTATGCTTTGCAAAATAAATAAGGGTATTATTATAAATGAGCAAGATATCACGGTAGCACAACAAATTCAAAAGTTGCTTTTATACAAAAAGAAAATGCTCTCAAACGCTTATAAATTAATAACTAAAATTAAATATCAAAATACAATCCTACTTTCAAAGTATTGGGAAGGAAAATGCAGCAACTTTACAGAAAATCAGAAAGAATTAGCCATTGAAAACACTATAAAACTGATGCTATTTAAGAAACTAATATACACTCAGATCATGGTCTTTAATAATGCATATCATACACCTGTCCATCTTAACAAATTTAATCCATCTAAGTCACCTTAGTGTCCTTTTGTCCTAATAAAGAAGCTGATATTTTACATAACTTTTGGAGCTGCAAAAAAGTTTATAAACTGTGGTGCTCACTTAGATTTTTCTTAGAAATAACAGGTTACTCAGAATCTACACTATCATGGCAAACAGCGATACTACATATTTTCAAGAGCAATAATAATAGCCTCACTAAACATATCACTATAACACTATGTGCCCTATTAAAATTTTACATAGCTAAAAACTAGCTGGACAGATCCAAACTTAATTGGACAGAATATAAGAACATGGCAAAAACCATGTATTATCTAAGAAGCTATATACCAAAAGTCAAAAGAACCAAACATATTATTAGAACTACTGTAAAGCTTTAATTGATATTCTATCATGAATGGCAAGGTATGTGAAAATACATAAAGTTATTAGACACTCTTTAGTTAAGAGTAGTAACAGCATCATCTAAGGTGACATTTTTGTAAATATGTATATATGTATAATAGTTTAGATTTTTTGTGTATCATTAGGTTGGTGTTATGCCTCAAGATATACTCTTATTGTATTAACATAATGTATAGGTCAATTGCTTTACTATATTCATACCTCCTGACTGAACCATAACACAATTATAACTTCATGGTAATCCTCTGTTGTTAACTTTAGCTAAATTGAAATTGTCTTATTACAGTGTGGGAACACCCAGTTTAATAACTTGCTCATGTTATGCAAATTGTAACATCAACAACTTCTATTGTACTGTATATCATTTTTGATTTCATATTATGAAAAAATTTAATAAAAAAAAGTTGACAAAAAAAAAGAATGACAAAGCTTCAGCCTTACCTATATGGAAGAAAATTCATTGTGGTTACAGACCACAACCCTTTAACATGGCTAAATAGAGTCGGTAAGCAAAATGCCAAGTTACTGAGGTGGACCATAGGGTTACAAGCATATGACATGACAGTGCAACACCTTACTGAGGTTCAAAGGCAGTGTTGCTTCCATATTCATAAAGGATGTGCACACCTACAGACTGGTAGCCCAACATAATGCATCTGAGATACTTTAGGTGCAGCTAACATTGGGTAAGACAGCAATTCAGGTCGTACCCTGCAATAGATCCCCAACTATGTCCCAAGACTCACACACCACATTCCTAAGCACCCAGTAGAATATTAGGGTCCAACCTAACACTCTTATACTGAGCTACTTCAACTACCCCTCCATTAACTCAGAAAACTACTCATGTACCGATACACTTGCCCAATGCTTTCTGGAATTCATTAATTCCAATGCTCTGGACCAGCTCATTCTTACCCCCACTAGAGGTAGCAACATCCTTGACCTGGTCATTACTAACATGGGCAACCATTGCTCTACACCAGTAGTCAACTCCTCCCTGGTTAGATCCGACCAAAAACTAATCACCTTGGAAATCCACCCCCCCCCCCTTAAAGGTAACCACCATGAAAAACTTCTCCAAAGCTAACTTTGGGCTCCTAAAAACAGAGGTGGCTAACTTCACTCATGCAAATCGAGAATAGTTGTATGACCACCAAATCATACACCAGTGCACTGTACGAACAAGTACACAAATGCATGGATCTCGCCATACCCAATAGAACCAAGACGCTCTCCTCAAAAAAAAGGAAGCCAATCTGGCGGTCCCCTGCCATAAACAAACTCTACAACAGAAGGAGGAAACTCATGCGGAATAAGGTGAGGGCCCAAGACTGGAAAAACTCCCTTATCAGCCTCAACAAAAGGTTGAGATCCCTCATCGAATTCTCTAAAGCTAGCTATGAAAACAGAATTGCAGCAGATAGCAAAGACAACCACAAGGCCTTCTATAGTTATGTAAAGAATCTGCACGGCAATATCCAAATTTGCTCTGAGCTACTGCACAATGGTACCTCCTATACTGAGCCAACAGATATTGCCAATATACTGGCCAACAGATTCAGTGCTAACTTTATCCCTCTCTCCCCACCAAAGGAACAATCACAGTACCAGTAGATTGCCAGACACCCAGTATTACTGCTGCACAGGTTAAAACAGCACCGTCCAAGGCCAAGAATACAGCTTCTATGGGATCAGACAATATCCCTGGCTGTGTTCTACATGAAATACAGAGTGAACTGGCACCTCACCTGTGTGCCCTATTCAATCACAGCCACACCTCAGGCTTTGTCCCTACCAAATGGTGCACTGCTACAACAATCCCTCTCCATAAAGGAGGAGTGACTACAGACCCTGGAAATTATCACCCAATTAGCCTGATGAGTCTGATGTGCAAAGCTATGGAAAGCATCATCATGGACCTAATAAGCAAGGATATAGGGAATCTCCAAACTCTGAATCCTATACAGTTTGGTTTTGTGAAGGGTAGATCATGCCTGCACAACTTGGTCGACTTCTTTGAGTCAGTCAGCAGAACTGTGGATGAAGGCAAGGAGGTTCATATGGCCTACCTTGATCTGGCCAAGGCCTTTGATACCATTCCCCACTCAGGAATCATAGAAAAACTCACTAAGCTAGGCATCAACCCCTATATCACTAGGTGGATTGCAAACTGGCTCACAGATAGAATGCACAGTGTGAAAGTAGCCGACTTCAAGTTAGACTGCCAACCAGTCACAAGTGATGTCCCACAGGGTTCGGTACTGGGTCCTCTCCTGTTTGGTATCTACTTCTCTAAAGCCCAGGCCAACACGAAGGGACTCTGGCTGACAAAGTTCGCAGACAATTGCAATGGGAGCTATTATTAACTCCCCAACTGATGTTGACATCCTACAGAAAGGCCTGAATTACACCAACGACTGGTGTCAGAACCATGGCCTTAAGCTCAATGGCAAAAAATGTGTTGTCATCCCCCTTGGGAAAAACCCGGTTCCCTTGAATTACCACATTGATTGTAGTCCACTGAACACAGAAGGCGTTATAAGTGATCTGGGAACACAGGTTGACAGCAACCTCTCTTTTGACCACCACGTTGCCACTATGGTCAGACAGTTCTTCTATGTGGCACATCTCATTACTAAAGGGTTTTGCATCCAGGAAGAAAGAGGTCATTGTCTCCCTCTTCTCTTCCCTCATTAGGTCACTCATCGAGTACAATGCCCCATTTGATATGTACAACACTAAACACCTGCAACAACTGGAGAGGCCACAAAAGTATCTCACAAAGAGGATCCTAGGCCTTAAACACTTGTCCTATATGGACAGACTCAAAAAACGCCAACTATTCTCTATCTCATATTGCCTACTTAGAGGTGATCTCTGCTTGACTTACAAAGCCATGTCTGACCCAGCACTGTTAGAAATGCTACATCTAAAGAAATCCCAATCCCTCCACACCACACGCTCCAGAGACCTCAACCTCATTACCACAATCAACAGAACATGCTGGAGAGACAGGTTCATAACCCATAGACTGCCTATGCTATGGAATAGACTTCCCATACATGTCAAGCAGAGCACCTCACTGGCCCTCTTCAAGAGAAATCTTGATGAGTGGATGGGAAATAGAAAATTCACCCTGGGGATCACTCCAGTGGCTCTACTTGACAGAGGAACTAGGAACTGAGGTTGGGTGGCTTGATGTCAGGGTAATCCTATGGGCTAGGCTTGTAAAGGCCCCAGGGCCATTAGCCTAGTACACACCTATGAACCCATGAACCTATGAATAATTCTAATGCAGATGGACTGCCAAGAAAGGGTATGGACTGACACATATTCAGTCAGCCCCACTTTTCTCAGGCAATGATTTTCCAGAGTCACTTTAAAAATCTAGCTTGAGTCTTCAAAGGGGGAAGAAATGTGAGGATATTAAATATTATCTTTGTTGGCATGACTAGCTAAAGTTTTGTAAATAATTTACCCTGTGCTACATATGCCAGCATTACTAGCTATAATTTTGTAAATAGGTTTATGTCTCCTGATTATCACTCTGATTTATGCAAGATGTTTAAATGTCAAATAATGTTCTTGGCTGACCAAATGTACATGTTCTTTGTAAAGAGAATTCTGAATGCATGTTATGCCAGAGTCAGGTGACACGCAGCAGGTGGATTGCGCACTCTAAATTGCCAGTAGCTGTGTGTGCGCGCATGTGTGTGTGTGTGTGTGTGTGTGTGTGTGTGTGTGTGTGTGTGTGTGTGTGTGTGTGTGTGTTTGTGTGTGCAGTAAAAAAAAATTACTACAGCAGGGTTACCCACCCAGTAGTGCAAAAATGGGAAAAAGGGGCTGTGAATGGATGGATGAATGAATGGGTGGATGGATGGACTTTGTATACTGTATATATATATATATATATATATATATATATATATATATATATATATATATATTTATAGATATTTATAAGTCTTGCGTTTTAAAACGTTCAAGCTAACTCAGTATGCATCATAATCATAATATGTATGCACTCTTATGAGATGAGAACCTAATAACCAAAAATGCTTGTTTCTAACAAAAAGTAGTATTTTCTGTAAATTGTTATATGATATAGCAAGTATATATATTTTACATGGACTGAGAAGCACACCCATATTTAAGATGAGCTTGTCTACTTTCCATAAAAGGTATTACGCTGTATAAAACAATGTAAACGGGAGGTTATCAGAGATGTTATTTTGAAATTTCATAAAAACATCTTGAAGCAGTACCGAGATATTGTCATTTGAAGTTACAGAGGAATTCAAGTCAGAATGGCCTTTGCAAGTTGACTGAGTGTTGTTAAGTTTTATAGTGTTGCAATGTAACTAACTGATGTTGGAGACATCTGGTGTTTCACTATGTATTCTATACTGACATATTCAATATATTGTGTTTCAGCCATATATGCTGACAGGTTTTTTGATATTTGGTGTTTTGACTATGGTCTTTCTGTAGCTGTTAAGAATTCAGCAGTGCTTTCTTTGAACTAATATGCATAAAATAAAAATCCTATGAAGTATTCTCTTCCTTGTTATGTTTACTATGTGCACTGTGTATTAGCTGCATTTTGTATGTGTTTCATGTGTACATTATATTCATTGCCTTATATGTTTGCCAGTGGGTCCATTTGCCTTGTGTTCCAAGTCATAACTTAAAAAGGGTTAGGTTTCTACTTGAACTGGTCTACCTGTAAGGTTAACAAACATTAAGCAAGCAAAATAAACTTAGATTAGGGCAGAACCCCAGTGAAAATGGCATGCATATGTTTCTTAATGGTGCTACAAATGGCAGTTTACAGCTGTCAAATAGGAATCTTGCATGCCTTCATCCAATCCTTCTATGTACTCCAGCTCTAAATTATGGGTGCAGCATAGAAGTGGCAACTGAGACAAGATTAATAGCCACATTTACATTTTTTGCATATGTTAGCACCATGAAACACCTCTATTTGTACATCTCCCAAGCTTGGAAGAGAATATAGAAAAATACATAAACTAGAACGTGATTTAATAGAATATCGCGAAGGGGTGGTATACCCACTACCCGGAAAGGCAAGGTGGGTTAACAAGACAAGTGTGTCTAGCTATAAAACTAACAACAATAGAGGGAACAACACTGATGAACATGGTTCCAATTACAATAAATTACCCCATAGAAGTGAAAGATTGGCTGAAAAGGGAAGGAAGGACTCCTTCCAGGATTTTCAGCAACCCCCCGGGGAAACGGGGGGGAGGGTGCAGAGGCAGACAAGGCAGGTGTGGAACAGGAGATAGCAGATAAGGATTTAATCCCTACACCCCAGGAGGTGAACTGTTTGGTTACTGAGCATGGCAACAATTTTGTCATCATCAAAAGGGACAACTTTAGCATATATAACTACACCGAAGTTGACATTCAACAAAATGCTTTTAATTTATTGACCAGAGGGTTTCAATTTGTCCCTGAACGTTCTATGAATATCGTAAAAACCTCATAGATTTAAAGTTATTTGTTAGAAGTTTAAACCTCACAGTTCACTTCAAAGGCCAACCACCGAGATGCAACACATTTAGTAGGAGTAGTACCTTCAACCCCCCCATTCATCCATCAATCAAAGTATTTGAGGAATTAGTCGATAAAGATCTTAGACTTTGCCAGTCTAATATGACCAGGACACCTATAAACAACTTAGATAAGCAGGCTTTTCAACTGATGGACTTCCTTAAAAAAGAATCTGTTAGAGTAATGAAACCTGACAAAGGGGATGGGATTGTGTTAATGTACAACTCCAACTATGAAACTTACATTTATAGTATGTTGCAAGACTCAAACCAGTACGAATTGGTATCCAGGAATGAAACTAACATTGCTTACTCAAGAATCAAGTATATGTTATCAGACCAGTTACTCCAAGGTGCCATTAACGAAAAATTACATAACTACCTACAGGTCAACAAACCAAAAATTCCTGTCATCTTTGGGATTCCCAAGACACATAAAGGTCTTGACCCACTAAAATTTCGACCTATTGTAGCTGGGGCTGGGGGGATTACGGAACCCCTAGGTAAATTTATTGACAATGTCACCAAACAGTTCGGTAGAACACTGGAACATGTCTGTAAAGACTCTTGGGAATTCCTGAAAGGTGTCAAACAAAATTTATACAACCCTGAACTTCTGTTGGTAACCATCGACATAGTTGATTTATTCCCGAGTATTCCACACTCTGTAGGATTGGAATAGTTTAATGAGATACTCAGTACTGAAACCAATTTTTCCAATACTTTGATCAACCTGCTAGTAGAATACATGGAAACTATTTTATCAAACAACTACATTTATTTCAATGGAGAGATTTACAAGCAGAAAAAAGGAGTAGCAATGGGCACTCCATGTGCATCCCTTTATGCTAATGTTGTCCTCCATAGATGGGAACATAGGTTTATTTTTTCGACAGGTTGGGTTAAGCATATAGTACACTATAAAAGTTACCTTGATGACATATGTATATTTTGGTCAGGTACATCAGAGCAATTTTTGGAGTTCGTGGAATACTTGAATTCAACTACCCATTTTTTGTTATTTAACCATACCATCAGTAATGACGAGTTACATTACTTGGATACTACTGTATACAAAGACCACACTACCAACACTTTTCAGTCAAAATTATACAGAAAACCGTCCTTTTCTAATACATACTTGCATTTTTCAAGTGGACACCCTTTTTACCAGAAAAAGGGCATAGTTAAGGGGCAATTTATTAGAGCCTCGAGAATGTCCAGTACTCTAGATGACTTCATGTTAGAAATTAATTTTTTGAAATCTTTATTTCTTGAAAGGGGTTATCCTTGTACCCTGCTAGATTCTTTGTCGAAACAAGTCATAGACAACAGAGATAACCTGTACCCCCCTTTACTAGGGACTGAAGGTATAGTTAATCAGGCAACAACTAGTAAAGATGACCACTTATATGGAAGTTTTATTTACACCTACTGCCATGATTCTTTTGAAATTGAAAAAATTGTCAACAGGCATTGGCCTGTTATTTCTTTTCACGAGGAACTAAAGGATTTACTACCCCCAGTCCCTACATTTATTAGGAAATGTGATAGAAATTTAAAAGAAATCTTTGAAGCTAAGAACACCACGAGAATGAGTTCCCAGTTACCAAGAGTAGGCACCTCAAAATGTGGTAGGTGCAAACAATGCACCCACATCCTTGATGGACCTAATTTATTTATTACTTCAAGGAATTTTTTGTTTAATCCTAACTTTTCTACCAATTGTGGCAGCAAAGGAATTGTATATTTGGGTATCTGTATCTCTGTACCAGTTTTTATATTGGTAAAACAGAAAGACCTTTAAGGAGAAGGATATATGAGCATTTATATGAAATTTCAAAACAAAAGGAATCAAATGCTCTTTACAAACATTCCCTTGTTTGCAACAACTTTAAGTTCAAATTCCTAGTACTAGAACAGGTACCTCCCAATCCCAGGGGTGGTGACTGGGAGATGGGTTTAGAGTACACGGAACTCTATTGGCAATTGAAACTTGAGGCCAATAGGAGTCCAGGTTTGAACGAAAACATAAGCATAAGTAGTGTACTTAAAATTAGAAGAGCACGCTTATAGGCCAGGACAGCGAGTTTTTATTACAGGAACATTAGAAGCATTATATTAAGGCAACTGCTAGACATTTTAGTTAGAACGCAGCAGTTAATAAAAAATATATATAGCACACATATAAATATGTCTCTGATAATTTTATATTTTTAACAATCTTAAATGAGTCTATGACATTTTTGGATACACATATATATTTTTTAAGTATGACTTATTATGGTTTTAGAACAACAGTTCGTAAGCAACTTTTTAAGAAGTCACTTTTGTTTTGAGATTTTGGTTCATAGAGTCACACCAAATTAAAAATTAACACTGGTTTAGTTATTTCCAGTTTTGACTTTTTTTGACAAGTGTAAAACTTCAGATAAACATGAAATTTTCGACCTATGGACATGTATTTTTAATTTTTGTGGTTTGTATTACTATTATTTTTAACTAAACTCAAGCAAGAGTTTTTAAGTTAGGGGCATTTCTCCTTTAAATGTATTGTCAATGAACTGTAATTAAATGGTATTTAACCAATTATGTAAATTAAAACAACCCTTATAAAGGGTTTGGTTTCAACTAACATTTCATTGCAACTTGAAAAAGCCTGACACACAGTCAGGCAAAAGTGCTTGTTTTAAATAAAGTTCTTTTCCGCTAATATTTTGGATCCTCGAGTTTCCTTATTTTGGAACATTTACTGTCTTGGTTTTGCCTGGCACTCTACTTGGAATTATTGGTTGGTTTGTGAACATTCTTTGATTTTTTTGGACATCTCCCAAGCTTCCTAATTTATTTTGTTGGAGGAGCTGGTAGCATACCTTTCAACTCCTTAATGCAAGAAATCTAGACAAAGCCTAAAATAATGGGGGGACAAAGGCCCAAAAATTGGGACAGGTTTTAAACATTGTTCTAATAAACTTAGATAGCTGTTAAATTAACAGGTTTTGCATTCGCATATGTTTTTCTGAAGGATATGAAGTCTGAAACCCAAATGCTTATTTTTATTTAGTGACTTCAAGCCTCTGTGGTCTGCCAGAAAACCGCAAATTTTATGAGGAGCAAACCAAAAGTATAAGACAAAAATTGGACAGTTGGCTAGTGGCAGATTAAAAGATATAAATGCAGGAGTCTTATTAAATTCTTCTCCATGAACATACATGTTGGGCATGCTGCACGTGCTTGAAAGTCAGATACTATTTCTAAAGAAGACCAATTAATTAGAATATTTTATATATATATATATATATCCATTTGATCCAGTGAATTTACATTTCATCGAAACGTAAATTCACAAAGTCACTTACGTGAAAGTGCATTTTTTCGAAAATGCACTTTCGTGTAAGAACAGAATTAAAAAAAAAAAACAGAAATGAAATAAAAACATGCAGTTTGCATGTTATTTTAGTTGTACATCAACATTTAGTGTTGATGTACAACTAAACAAACTATTGCTGAGATCGTGGTACAGTGGGGATAAGGGAATATTCCCTTTTCCCCAGTGTAGTGTGATCTCGGAGTGGGAATATTAAAGTAGTGGGGTGTGGAGTGCGCAGTCCCCCAGATGGGGGTTCAGGGGGGCTTGCCCCTCTGCATAATTGTGTTTAGTGTGGGTTTTTTTTTTTGGTTTAGGTTTTAGTTTTTTTTTTTTTTTTTTTTACAAGAAAGTACATTTTCAAAAAAATGCACTTTCGTGTAAGTGAGTTTGCAAATTTAGATATTGATGAAACATAAATTTGCTGGATCAAAGTAGATCTAAATATGTATATATATATATATATATATATATATATATATATATATAAAAATGGGTCTACTGCTTTTGGTCGAATTACATTTGGTCAAAAATGATATCAGGCAGCCCACTTTACTGAAAGCTCATTTGATGGAAAGCTCATTTGGTCGAAAATGGAATATAGCCTCTGCCCCACTGCAGTGTGACCCTGGAGTGAGAATAAAAATTTAGGGGGGGTGGGGGCACAGCCCTCCACATTTTGCAACTAGTTTTTACTTACATTATATGTTTCAATGTATTTTTAATGGATACACATGTCTATTATAATGCACACATTGCAATTATGTGGGGGCTATGCCCCCCACACCCCCCCTTACTTTATATTCTCACTCCAGGGTCGCACTGTAGTGGGGCAAGGGCTATATTCCATTTTTGACCAAATGGAATTCAACCAAATGGGTTTTCAGTGAAATGCATTTTCGGTGAAGTGGGCTGCCTGAAATCATTTTCCACCAAATATAATTCAACCAAAAGCAGTAGACCCCCATATATATATATATATATATATATATATATATATTATATATATATATATATATATATATATATATATATAAATTAGTTTTACACTGGCAATAAGAAGCTACTTACCATGTGAGCAAATGTTAATATACTTTGTGAACAAGTAAGAGTCCAAGGCTTTAGCTTTCAGGAGGTCCTACTGGTTGTTTATTTCTAGTGAGATGATAATTGGCTGCCTTGTAATAAACTATCATTAGGATGCCAAATAACTGAAGCTGGCTTGTGTGAAAGAAGTAATTTAAAGTGTCAAAGACCCTTTTACTCAGGCAAAACCTGTACCAGTTAGTTTGTCTTTGTCTGGTGGCAGGGGAAGGATTTATTTTGAGTATCAGTGGCCTGATTGTGAATGGGAAGTAGAGTTTTAGAAATTCTAAACATGAAGCTTATTTGCATGCATAGATCATGCTCATGAAATGCTAGGTGTAAGTAAGGTCCTAAAAGACTAGCTGAACAGTGTTATAGGACATAATATGTGGTGATTTATGCATTGAATCACCAGCTAAATACATTCTGCAGTAGCTGAGGGTCATGATATTGAGAAAGTTACTCTGATTCATTAGGTCACAGGACTACATTCCTGTGAAGAAAGGCAGACTTAGCTAGTATACACATGGATAGTAGTGTTTTATCTTTTACATGCATTCTGTGCTTTTTTTTTTCCTCATGCCCCACCAGCTAGCTACTGTGCCCATACTGTACCCTGACAAAAAATAATCTAGAGATTAAACTAATTATAGTCAGTCAGTCAGTAATGACAGACTTTATAGAATTTCATACGTCATATTGTTCAAAAAAATACATGTTGATGCAAAACCTGTGATCTTATTAACTTTTTAGGAGAATTAGTGCAATAGTTAAAAAAATCCCCATGATTTTACACATTTGTTATGCCATTGCTTTTGCCTTTGCTGAATACTTGAGCAGAGAAGTTGAGTGGTATGCCACAAATGCAGAACCAGCATTCATAAACAAATGCCAACACCATGCTTCACAACTGTCCAGAATGTTGCAGTGTCTAGGTTTTTGCCTCATAAATCTGGTCTGTTGCTCATAACATTTGTTATTTTTATGGCATATCATTGGCAATGGAGGGGGGGGGGGGGTTGTTGATGGGTGATGAAAGGGATATGACTTGCCCTCCCAAACATATCCCAAATTGGGACCCACAGTTGTTAAGGCTAGCCCTAGCCCTATATAGCTTTGAAAATATCCCCAGGTACTTTGCATTAGGCACAGCCTTAAGGTAACCCTTGGTCTACCTATTGTTCATAGCAGCCAACAAATGATGCTCATAACAACCACATACAGATGATTCCTAGATTTAAGGAGCACCTTGAGGTTTCTGTTTGTTAAATTCTTTTCTTATGAACTGTTTCTCATTTTGCTTTTCTTTTGGGGTCCTTTTTCCAGGGTTCCAATTGGTTAACCATAATAATATGAATAGTTGAGGGTCTCTTTGAGCTACTGAATATCCAAACAGAAACAACAAAGTAGCTTGACACTGGAAGGTGTTCAGTTCTTTCCTGAATATTTAGGCATATTAAAAACTGAAGAGGGAACATAAAAGTATCAGACAAAACAGTGAAAGATGTGATCTAAACTACTATAAAGATGTTTTCTATTTTCAGTGAGTGTGATGACAGGACCTATGTTTGTGTTGCATGCATGCAGCATTATATGTACAAATGAAGCAGTGTAGGAGTCAAGTTCATCAGAATGCCTATGCCTAGGCACTTCCCAAAATATAAAAAAAGAACAAGTCATCAATGCAAAAAATAAAAATATATGAAACAAAAATAACTATACATGGCATTGGCTATTTAACAATAACAATAGTTTAACTGGAACAGTCTTTTAAAATAGAAATGTTTTAAGAATATTCTCAGAAATAACAATAAAGGTGCAATGCACTCAGTCAGATATTTGTGCAAAAATATGAAACGTCTCTTATTTTATAACATTTTACATAAAGAGACTATCGAAATAATTAAAAAAAAACAGTACATGCAGTTCCATGGTTTGGGCAGTAGAGGGTGGAAAGAAAACATGTAAATTAAAGTATCTCTTCCATCACCACTACCTCTTCTGCTTATGTCTAGGAGGTAATGACAAAAAAAAGGACAGACAGTATTTCGAGTATTCACCACAGTACAAGTCATATCTCTGGAGTAGAGAGGTATGTCAAGTTAAATAAACAAGACAAACAAGAGGTTTCTTGTTTTAGTCTTGCCCAAAGCATAGGAGTTGTGTGTCAGTTACCCAGGTCAGTGAAGCGATGCTGTTTATTCTGAAGAATGAGAGGAGAAATGTTTGTGGGAGGGACAAAAAGCTTGATAGCAATAATCATGTAGTGGGGCTGTGTCTTTGGAACTGGAGAAGAACTATTTGATTAGCACAAAATCTGTCAGGAGGACAGCTTTCCTAATGAGACTTAGTGACATCATACACAGCACACAAGGCCAGAGCAGGGAGTTTCATATTGATTTCTATGACTTGTCAGTGTTACTGGACCTCTGACTATTTTTACTATGTATGATGGCATTTCATATTAGTAACAGATGTTTTTCGTCAGCTTTTAGGCTGAAAGTCCTTTAAGTACTACAGAAACAATAGCACTGGAACTAATTCACCAGAATACAAGATTCAGTCTCCATTGTTGTTATCATGAATAAAATAACAAACTAGTAATGAAAAATCTGCATCTCATTGTTAAACTAGCAATACCTTTGGTATTTTATTTCTTCTAATATTTTCTTAGACAATTAGATCTAGAAGTGATGCATTGTGCTCTTTTGAAAAAGCTTATAATTTTATGTGGCTTTTCTCTGAATTTGTAATAATAAATCTTGTGTGCATTTAACATTTCATCTTTACATGGAAGTGTGTATAGCTGTGTGCTTCATGTTTTAATTTTATAATTTCACATTACAGACATCCATCTTTTGGGACCGGGGGGGGGGGGTAGGATACCTGCATGAGATCATTTCTGTCCTGCACCTACCATTGCTATTACTACTAGAATCACAGAGTACCCCCAAATGGAAGAACAACTTGCATTAGTTATGTCTCCCTTACTACACCAGTTCAAACTCTTAAAAAAATCTACTCGAGTAATTTTTCAAGAGGTCATGATGTACTGTTTCCACATTAGTGATATCTCAATGAAGTCTTCCTGTAGCAGTCAGACCTTTAGTAACAGGACAAAGTATGTTCTCTAGGTTGTGAGTGTGTGTGTGTGTGTGTGTGTGTGTGTGTGTGTGTGTGTGTGTGTGTGTGTGTGTGTATGTCTGTCTGTCTGTTTGCAAGCATGTACAAGTCTGTGTGTGTATCTGTGTGCATTTGTGCTTGTCTAAGGGCATATTTATTCATTCATGTCTGCGTGTGTGCCTATCCATCCGTGGTAGTGTGTGGATGTATGTGGGTACGGGGTGTATTTATGTCTGTACGTGCATGTGTGTGGGTGGGGGGGATATGGGTTTATGTCTGTGCATGCATGTGTGTGGGGGTATGGGGATTTATGTCTGGGCATGCATGTGTGTGGAGGTATGGGGTGTATTTTTGTCTGTGAGTGCATATGTGTGTATGAGTATGGGCTGTATTTATGTCTGTGCATGCATGCATGTGGGGGTATGGGGGCATATTTATGTCTGTGTGCATGTGTGTGGGGTATGGGGGTGTATTTATGTCTGTGTGGGTATGTGTGTGAAGGTATGAGGTGTATTTATGTCTGTGCATGCATATGTGGGGGTGTGTGGGGTGTATTAATATCTGTGTGTGCATGTGTGGGGGGCATGGGGTGTATTCATGTCTGTGTATGCATGTGCGTGGGAGGTATTGTGGTGTATTTACGTCTATGCATGCATGCATGTGTGTGGGGGTATGTGGTGTATTTATGTCTGTGCATGCATGTGTGTGGGGGTATGGGGTGTATTTATGTCTGTGCATGCATGTGTGTGTGTGTGAGGTATTGTGGCGTATTTATGTCTGTGTATGCATGTGTTGGGAGTATGTGGGCATATTTCTGTCTGTGTGTGCATGTGTGTGGGTGTATGGGGTGTATTTATGCCTGCACATGAATGTGTATTGGGGTATGGGGGCACGTTTCTCTCTGTATGTGCATGTGTGTGAGGATATGGGGGTGTATTTATGTCTGTGCAGGCATGTGTGTGGGGCTATGGGATGTATTTATGTCTGTGCGTGCATGTGTGTGGGGTGTATTTATGTCTGTGTATGCATGTGTGTGGGGGTGTATTTCTGTCAGTGTGTGCATGTGTGTGGGGGTATGGGGTGTATTTATGTCTGTGCATGCATGTGTGTGGGGGTATGGGGTGTATTTATGTCTGTGCATGCATGTGTGTGGGGGTGTGGGGGTGTATTTATGTCTGTGTGTCACATCTGTTCACATCATTCAGTCGAAAAATACTACTGAGAAAAAGCTGAGTTACTTTAAGCATCTAGGACATAGGAACAAAAGTGATATGTGGAGTACTCAAGATGATTTCTTTTTGTTTCTGGGACATAATTTTTATAACAAGGCTGGAGATAATCAAAGTGATGGAGGGTCAAAAAGCAGAGAGGTAATACAGACTGATAATGCATTTACCAAAAATTATATCAAATTCTTAACTTTTTCTACTCATATCCAAAAAAACAGATCCAGATACTTAGCAAACTGAAGAGAGCATTAGAAGTTTAGACACAGTGCATGTTAAATTGCAAAGGTATCCCCCGGATTTACTAACCTTCCATGCAAGACTAGAATAGTCCTGCATGGGAGTGGCAGTTTAGGAGGAGGACGGCAGTGCGCCATGCATATTAATGAAGGCACGCTGCCTGAACTCCTAATCCTACATGGAGTGCGTACAAGTGCAGGGGGCATGTCTGAGAGCAGAGCTCTCAGAATAAACATGCCCATACAATATAGAACATCAGAAAGTGGAAATAAATGAGTGAGGCCGCTCATAGGTGTCCACATACCCCAACCAACAGTCCCCCATGTATACAACAGTAACAGTACATATAAATAAACCAAAGAAAACCCACTATATTTATTTAAATCCGAGTACAGTTAACCGTAGGTGCAAGGGTGTGCCCATCGCTGAGCTATGGTTAAAGCAGCTTAAAAAGCTAAAGAGGATAACAAGGAAGATATATGCAAATGAAGCAGCACAGCAATAGCGTAGTGGGCAAAGCAACTGCCTAATGACCAGGCATTCCCTGTTTGAGTCCCACTGCAGCACATACCCTTTTCCATGTGCAATCTGTATAATTTTTTTATGTTGTTTGCTGTATAACCTACTAAATAACATGTAAATTACCATGCCCGGTACGAGTCCCACTGCAGCAAAGTCTAGTTTACATGGCAAAGGATGGTATAACCAGATGTGTTGTTGCAAACCCACTAAATGACATCAAAGAACACATGGTCACAACACCCCACTGAAGGCATGTAAGCCGAACTAAGTGGTATCACAAGGTATTATTGCTGTCCTCACACGCACCCGGGGGTGTGAGTGTCCAAACCTACCCCCAAATGCAGGGTGTATACACAGCTGTCATTGTAGATGAAATTGCCAGCTGTGGATCTTCCTGCCAGCCTTCTTGCACATCCCTGGACATGTCCCCTACTATCAGCCCCTCTGTGTGGCCCAGTAACATCACTTAGCTATCGACCCCTGTTTCATGACTGGTAATGTTAACAGTCACAAGTAGGTGACACCCTCCTCACAAAGATACTGGCAGAATCTGGAACCCCCAACCCACGTGTATTACCGCAGTTGTCCCACATGACACATGCAAATAACACATGAAGAGAAACCTCAAGTACACTTGGACTGCCACTTGGCAAAGTCCACCCCCCCCCCCAACTAACACTCCATACCCCTATACGAACTAGCAACATCGACACCTCCTGTCCTGCCTCGCATACAAATCCAAGCATCCTGCAAACCTGCACTACTGCTCCCCCACCAATCAGTCCAACGGCTTACTATACAGTTAAAATGCCTCCCCCTCCACCTACCTACCTACACCTTCACTATTCACATCTAATCTACAACACAGGTATGACATAACTAAACCTAACCTGAACACCTGGGTGTAACCTATCCAGAAAAGCTAAACTGGAATCCCACATCACCTTACACTGCCCTTCGTCAACAGTCATACCTGACATGTACACCTGACTTAAGCATGTATAATACCGACATGTTCATCAGTAGCATGGGGGTATGTGGCAGCATGCAGGATTACACCTGTTTGGGTGGCAGTAAGCAATGCCCACACTAGTTAAGCAATGTGGAGGCCAACCCAGTGTAAGACGCCGTAACCAGAGGTCAGCAAGTTTAAGCCTCGAGCACACCAGTGCATACCTGCCTACACTTCCCCCACAGTGCCTTAGGCACTCTGTAGGCAACAGCTCTCATTGTGCCCAGTAATAAAATAATCAGCACTCCCAGGACCCACCCCACCTTGCACACTATAGTCCAAGTGAGTTACCATGAAGGCATGGCAGATATACAATGAGCTACTGTTATCACGAACATATCATCCAGCACAGGAAGTCAACAGTATAGGAAATGTATGTAAGTATGTAGATTAATACTAGCAAACATGTGCACATTGCTCAATCACAGTATTCCCAGCAGTCTATGAGTATGAACAGTGCCTGTCCACACATACTGTGAGAACAGTAGTCTTGCATAATAGTGAAGAGAGAAATGAAACACGAGGCATGCCGTGGGGGTGTGCTTCATCCGCGCAACTGGAAAATAAGGCCGGTCCGGTGTGTGAGTACACCGCTGCATCTCAAACCCCTGGTAGGATGCTACCAGTGGGAGAAACAGTGTAGACCAGCAAAGTCTACTCGTGACACAATAACATGTCCATCCCTGGAAGGACAAACCAGACTTTGTGAGTCACAAATATGTGTCCACCAGTATCAGAGGAGGATCAAGGGAAGTCTCGAATGCATGTGGACTAACCAGATAAAGAGCCTGCAGAAGGTTGCATTGAGACAGTATAATGGAGGAGTACTGAGACATGCAGAGAGGGAAATGTGTGGAGGTGTGGTATGGCAGGGCTAGCAACTGGAGAATGGATGGATGCTGTGTACGTGGAGCTCGGGGGCCAGGGAAAGGGAGCATGGGTATGACATTAAGGTAAACATATGCAAATAAAGCAGAACAGCAATAGTGTGGTGGGCAGAGCATCTGCCTAATGAGCAGGCATTCCCAGTTCGAGTCCCACTGCAGCACATTCCATTTTCCATGGGAAATCTGTATATCAACATCATTTTGCTGTATAACCTACTAAATAATATTTATATTTGAACAGGAATACTGCATTAAATGCACATGTGAAGTGTCAGTGTCATAATGAGTAAGTAGGTGTAAACGCAAATAAGCAGCAATAAGCATAGATAAGCCATTGTAAGCGTGTGTACATGTGTTTGCTCGGGGTAAGCATTGCCTACACAGATTAAGCAAACTAGAAGCTAACGGAGTGTAAGAAAACAAATGCGGAAGTTAGCATTTCTTAGCTCTGCGCAAACCCATGCACACCCGCGTACAACCGCTCAAATGTCCCTTAATCACGCTGTATCCAACAGCTAGTGTTCTGCTCAGCAACAAAATATACAGCCTCTGCAAGGCCCGAACCTAGGACCCTGCAGAGGAAGCTACTAAATGATAGAGCAAAATCCCAAAAAGGGAAGGCATCACTGATCAGTATTAGCAAAAAACTACGGGCACTCATAAAATTGTCTAAGGCCAGCTTCGAGAGAAAAATTGCACAGGACACTAAGGATAATCACAAGGCTTTCTTTAGTTATGTTAGGAACCTGGGTGGTAATTCCCAGATATGCTCAGAATTAGTCCAAAATGACAAAAAATACACTGAACCCACAGACATTGCCAACATCCTAGCTGACAGGTTCAGTGCAAACTTCTCCCCTCCCACCAAAGGGCAAATATCTATCCCAGCAGAGTGCGGCCCCCTGACATCTCAGATGCTCAGGTAAGAGCCGCCCTCTCCAAAGAAAAAACACAGCATCAATGGGACCAGACGGTGTCCCGGGCTACATCCTACATGAACTCCAAGAAAAGCTAAACCCAAACATAAAACTACTGTTCAATCTCAGCATTACTGCAGGATATGTGCCCAAAGAGTGGCATACAGCAACAGTGGTCCCTCTCCATAAAGGTGGTGCCTCAACGGATCCTGGAAACTATCGCCCCATAAGCCTGACTAGCTTGGTCTGCAAAGCTATGAAAAGGATCATCATGGACCTCATAAATAAAGATATTGGCGACCTACAGACACTGGATCCTACCCAGTTTGGCTTTGTTAAGGGCAGATCCTGCCTCTTAAACCTGGTTGATTTCTTTGAAACAGTCACCAAGGCCATTCACGAGGGGAAGGTGGTCCACACAGCCTACCTGGACCTCGCAAAAGCCTTCGATACAATACCCCACTCAGGCATTATAGATAAGCTCACCAGCTTAAATATAAAC
>NC_056726.1:118026126-118106126 GCF_019279795.1 Protopterus annectens | reverse complement strand
CTTATTTTTAAAATTGTTTTTTCTTAAAACTTGCATTTTATCTGTCTCTGGCCTAGCACTCAAGTGTGGGGTCATTTACTGCACTGTTCTAACTTGTTGATACTTGTGAACATCTGCTTTCCTTAAAAAAAAAAAAAAAAAATCTTGCTTTTTTCCCACTTTTCTGAGATTTAAAAAAGTTCAGTTACAGATTTGCTGTTCTGAACTGTTTGTAAGTTTCTTGGAGGCCATTGTTTGCTTGGGCTAAAGGGAAGTCTCTGTGTTCATCAGTGGCAGTGATAAACATTGAGCAGCCTGTCTGCCCCTGTGGGAGTGGTTACTGCCTTGAAACTGTAGTTTTATTGGCCATTTTGGGTCAATTCCTAACTCCTTGATCTCCCTCTCTTAAAACCCGATTGCCTTGTGGTTTTGGTGTCTTTTTGGACTTGTTGGCTGTTGGTGAAGCACCCACCAAGAGGAGAAAATGCTGAGAGAAGAAAGGAGCCACTTTTGAGATTTTAAGTATTTTGCTTCAGATTATTTGTTAAGTTTTTCTGCATTGCCGCCTACTTTTGAGCATTTTCTGGCTTGTTAAACTTGATTTCTGTGTTGGTAACTGTATTTAGAACACAACCTAGAGCTGATTACTGAATTTCCTGCCTGCACTTATTTTTAAAATTATTTTTTTCTTAAAACTTGCATTTTATCTGTCTCTGGCCTAGCACTCAAGTGTGGGGTCATTTACTGCACTGTTCTAACTTGTTGATACTTGTGAACCTCTGCTTTCCTTAAAAAAAAAAAAAAAAAATCTTGCTTTTTTCCCACTTTTCTGAGATTTAAAAAAGTTCAGTTACAGATTTGCTGTTCTGAACTGTTTGTAAGTTTCTTGGAGGCCATTGTTTGCTTGGGCTAAAGGGAAGTCTCTGTGTTCATCAGTGGCAGTGATAAACATTGAGCAGCCTGCCTGCCCCTGTGGGAGTGGTTACTGCCTTGAAACTGTAGTTTTATTGGCCATTTTGGGTCAATTCCTAACTCCTTGATCTCCCTCTCTTAAAACCCGATTGCCTCGTGGTTTTGGCATCTTTTGGACTTGTTGGCTGTTGGTGAAGCACCCACCAAGAGGAGAAAATGCTGAGAGAAGAAAGGAGCCACTTTTGAGATTTTAAGTATTTTGCTTCAGATTATTTGTTAAGTTTTTCTGCATTGCCACCTACTTTTGAGCATTTTCTGGCTTGTTAAACTTGATTTCTGTGTTGGTAACTGTATTTAGAACACAACCTAGAGCTGATTACTGAATTTTCTGCCTGCACTTATTTTTAAAATCGTTTTTTTCTTAAAACTTGCATTTTATCTGTCTCTGGCCTAGCACTCAAGTGTGGGGTCATTTACTGCACTGTTCTAACTTGTTGATACTTGTGAACCTCTGCTTTCCTTAAAAAAAAAACAAAAAAATCTTGCTTTTTCCCACTTTTCTGAGATTTAAAAAAGTTCAGTTACAGATTTGCTGTTCTGAACTGTTTGTAAGTTTCTTGGAGGCCATTGTTTGCTTGGGCTAAAGGGAAGTCTCTGTGTTCATCAGTGGCAGTGATAAACATTGAGCAGCCTGCCTGCCCCTGTGGGAGTGGTTACTGCCTTGAAACTGTAGTTTTATTGGCCATTTTGGGTCAATTCCTAACTCCTTGACCTCCTTTTAAAACCCGATTGCCTCGTGGTTTTGGCATCTTTGGACTTGTTGGCTGTTGGTGAAGCACCCACCAAGAGGAGAAAATGCTGAGAGAAGAAAGGAGCCACTTTTGAGATTTTAAGTATTTTGCTTCAGATTATTTGTTAAGTTTTTCTGCATTGCCGCCTACTTTTGAGCATTTTCTGGCTTGTTAAACTTGATTTCTGTGTTGGTAACTGTATTTAGAACACAACCTAGAGCTGATTACTGAATTTCCTGCCTGCACTTATTTTTAAAATCGTTTTTTTTTTAAACTTGCATTTTATCTGTCTCTGGCCTAGCACTCAAGTGTGGGGTAATTTACTGCACTGTTCTAACTTGTTGATACTTGTGAACCTCTGCTTTCCTTAAAAAAAAAACAAAAAAAAAAATCTTGCTTTTTCCCACTTTTCTGAGATTTAAAAAAGTTCAGTTACAGATTTGCTGTTCTGAACTGTTTGTAAGTTTCTTGGAGGCCATTGTTTGCTTGGGCTAAAGGGAAGTCTCTGTGTTCATCAGTGGCAGTGATAAACATTGAGCAGCCTGCCTGCCCCTGTGGGAGTGGTTACTGCCTTGAAACTGTAGTTTTATTGGCCATTTTGGGTCAATTCCTAACTCCTTGATCTCCTTCTCTTATACCCGATTGCCTCGTGGTTTTGGCATCTTTTTGGACTTGTTGGCTGTTGGTGAAGCACCCACCAAGAGGAGAAAATGCTGAGAGAAGAAAGGAGCCACTTTTGAGATTTTAAGTATTTTGCTTCAGATTATTTGTTAAGTTTTTCTGCATTGCCGCCTACTTTTGAGCATGTTATGGCTTGTTAAACTTGATTTCTGTGTTGGTAACTGTATTTAGAACCCAACCTAGAGCTGATTACTGAATTTTCTGCCTGCACTTATTTTTAAAATCGTTTTTTTTTTTAAACTTGCATTTTATCTGTCTCTGGCCTAGCACTCAAGTGTGGGGTCATTTACTGCACTGTTCTAACTTGTTGATACTTGTGAACCTCTGCTTTCCTTAAAAAAAAAAAAAAAAATCTTGCTTTTTCCCACTTTTCTGAGATTTAAAAAAGTTCAGTTACAGATTTGCTCTTCTGAACTGTTTGTAAGTTTCTTGGAGGCCATTGTTTGCTTGGTCTAAAGGGAAGTCTCTGTGTTCATCAGTGGCAGTGATAAACATTGAGCAGCCTGTCTGCCCCTGTGGGAGTGGTTACTGCCTTGAAACTGTAGTTTTATTGGCCATTTTGGGTCAATTCCTAACTCCTTCATCTCCCTCTCTTAAAACCCGATTGCCTCATGGTTTTGGTGTCTTTTTGGACTTGTTGGCTGTTGGTGAAGCACCCACCAAGAGGATAAAATGCTGAGAGAAGAAAGGAGCCACTTTTGAGATTTTAAGTATTTTGCTTCAAATTATTTGTTAAGTTTTTCTGCATTGCCGCCTACTTTTGAGCATTTTCTGGCTTGTTAACCTTGATTTCTGTGTTGGTAACTGTATTTAGAACACAACCTAGAGCTGATTACTGAATTTCCTGCCTGCACTTATTTTTAATATCGTTTTTTTCTTAAAACTTGCATTTTATCTGTGTCTGGCCTAGCACTCAAGTGTGGGGTCATTTACTGCACTGTTCTAACTTGTTGATACTTGTGAACCTCTGCTTTTCTTAAAAAAAAAACAAAAAAATCTTGCTTTTTTCCCACTTTTCTGAGATTTAAAAAAGTTCAGTTACAGATTTGCTGTTCTGAACTGTTTGTAAGTTTCTTGGAGGCCATTGTTTGCTTGGGCTAAAGGGAAGTCTCTGTGTTCATCAGTGGCAGTGATAAACATTGAGCAGCCTGCCTGCCCCTGTGGGAGTGGTTACTGCCTTGAAACTGTAGTTTTACTGGCCATTTTGGGTCAATTCCTAACTCCTTGATCTCCCTCTCTTAAAACCATCCTTTGCGCAGTTTTGCGCATTTTTGCGCATAGCGCAACATCGGGCAGCGCCACCTAATTGGGTTTAAACTATTCCTGGCTCCACAAAGTCTGCTCTTCACTTTTTTCCCTTAGAACTGCTCTATCTCTCAAATTAAGCACCATATTCTCATTCTAAGGCCCCTCACTGGTTCAAATAAGTAATTTTACAAGTTAGCACTAATAAACCATAAGCACTACTTACTCTTATACTCTCTACGATTACCTTGTCCCCTATTGGTCCTTTTTAATTCAGTTCCCTATATTACTCTAGCATGTCCAAAGGTCAGTCAATGGTTTCCTTTCCAGTCCAGCTGGTGAATCTGGGAATTTTGAGGCAATGTTACAACTGTCTCATGTACACGGACAACCCTCTCCTCCTCCAAACATGTTCAAATATATGTGAGAGATGCAACCATATAGCCAAACTGGAGGCTGAGCTCTCTCATCTCAAAACTGGTGTAACCAGTCAGGAGGAGAAGGTAACCTCACACAACACAATTCCAGTATCACATAGTCCCACCACAACAGTGAATCAAACACATAAAAACACAAAAACATACTCGGAGGCTCTAAATAAAAATCTACCTAAGCAACAGAGACCTCCAAAGCAGACATCCAAGCAAACGCTACCCCAAAACAAAACACATACAACACATAGCACACAAAGTCAGTGTGCCAAGCAGTCACAGCCCTTAAGGCTGAATAACACACCTGATACTCTTGTAATAGGTGACTCTATTGTCAGACACACTGACGTCCCGCTCACCAGGCTGAACAAAGAGAAGGTCACAGTGAGCTGCCTGTCAGGTGCTAGGATCCGCCACATAATGCAAGAACGCAGGTCACTCCAAAGCAAATACAAATATGACTCAGTCATTGTACATGCTGGTGTGAATGACCTGAGACGTACCTCCCTCGACTACATGAAAAGAGACATAGAGGAGCTCTCTGATCATGTAACCCAGGCCGGTATGATCCTGACCTTGGGCAGCATCTTACCCTCACCTAGAATGATGCCACAGTATAAAGACAAAATGATCGATTTTAACAATTGGCTAAAATTTTGGTGTCATTCAAAGGGGATCCAGTGTTTGTCAGCCTGGGATGACATGCTCGACAAGCCACATTGCTTCACTAGGGACGGCTTGTAGCTGTCACCCCTGGGCTTTCAGATATTGGCAAAGGATCTTGCCACCCCCATAGTGCCTTTTTTAGGCAAGGCTCAAAAGTCAAACCCACCTCCATAGATAGCACAAGGAACAAGAAACTAAGGGTAATGCTGCTAAACGCCAGAAGTCTTAACCTCAAGATGCATGCACTCGAAGCTCTCCTCAGTATGGAGAACATAGATATCTGTGCAGTGACAGAAACCTGGTTCAAGGCTCCAGAGAGCACCCCAGCACTACCTGGTTATACCTCATATCATGCTTTTCGGCTCCAAAACCCAGACCGAACCACAAAAGGAGGGAGAGTTTCCATAATTATCAAGGATATGCACACCTCCAGGTTAGTGGCATTGCACGAAGTATCGGAGACCATCCATGTGTAACTGACAGTGGGCAAGACTGCTTTTCAGTTTATAGCATCCTACAGACCACCCTCTCAAAGTCAGGAATCCCACTCGGCTTTCCTGAAAACATTGGAGAACATGAAGATCTCTCCGAACACCATTATATTGGGTGACTTCAACTACCCAAACATAGACTGGGAGCATTACTCAAGTCCCAGCACCTTAGCCCAAAGGTTCCTGGAATTTATAAACTCAAATGCTATGGAGAACTAGTCACCACTCCCACAAGAGGGGAAAACATACTAGACCTGATCATTGCCAACATGGGGACTCTATGCTCCATACCAGAAGTATATCCCTCATTGGTAAGATCAGACCATAAATTAATTTCACTGGATATGCACATCCTGACCCCACACCCAGCCCAGAAAACCACAGTGAAAAACTTCTCAAAAGCGAACTTCACACTTCTCGAAACCGAAGTGGAATCTTTCAAGGCCCCAGGGCCAGTGGAAACTACAGCCCAAATTGCAGAATCCTATATAAACGCATTCTATGGACATCTCCAGGAATGCATGGATCATGCTATCCCAAACAAAATCAAGACCCAATCATCCAAAGGCAGGAGTCCAGTCTGGTGGACCCCAGCTATACATAAACTGTACAACAGAAGGAGGAAGCTACTACATGATAGAGCAAAATCCCTAAAAGGGAAGGCATCTCTGATCAGTACTAGCAAAAAATTACGATCCCTCATAAAATCCTCCAAGGCCAGCTTTGAGAGAAAAATTGCACAGGACACTAAAGACAATCATAAGGCTTTTTTCAGTTATGTTAGGAACCTGGGGTGCAACTCCCAGACTTGTTCTGAGTTGATTCTAAGAGACAAAAAATACACTAAACCCACAGACATCGCCAATATCCTGGCAGACAGGTTCAGTGCAAACTTCTCCACCCCCAAAAGAGCAAGTATCTATCCCGGCAGAGTGCAGCCTCCCAAACATCTCTGATGCTCAGGTGAAGGCCGCCCTCTCCAAAGCAAAAAACACTGCTTCCATGGGACCAGATGGCGTCCTGGGTTTCGTCCTACATGAACTCCAAAAAGAACTAATCCCTCAAGTAAAACTGCTGTACAATCTCAGCCTCACTACAGGATATGTGCCCAAAGAATGGCGTACAGCAACAGTGGTCCCACTCCACAAAGGTGGCGCCTCTGTGGACCCTGGAAACTATCGCCCCATAAGCCTGACTAGCCTAGTCTGCAAGGCTATGGAGAGGATCATCATGGAACTCATAAACAAAGACAATGGGGACCTACAGACACTAGATCCTACCCAATTTGGCTTCGTCAAGGGCAGATTCTGCCTTTTGAGCCTGGTCGACTTCTTCGAAACAGTCATCAAGGCCATAGATGAAGGGAAGGTAGTCCACACAGCCTATCTGGACCTCACAAAGGCATTTGACACAATACCCCACTCGGGCATCATAGATAAGCTATCCAGCCTAAATATAAACCCCTATGTCACAAGATGGGTCACAAACTGGCTCAAAGACAGAACCCACAGAGTCAGAGTTGCTGGAGCCATGTCAGACTCAAAACCAGTCACAAGTGGCATCCCACAAGGTTCTGTCCTGGGACCTCTCTTGTTCGGTATTTACTTTTCTGAGGTACAGGCCAATGTGGGAGGACTATGGCTCACCAAGTTCGCAGATGACTTCAAACTGGGTGCCATAATCGACTCTCCAGCTGACACAAACATCCTTCAAAAAGGTCTCACAGAGACAGATAACTGGTGCCAGAGCCATGGTCTAAAGCTAAATGCCAAAAAGTGTATAGTCATACCCTTTGGCAAAAACAATGTGCCCACAAATTACCATATAGGTGGTAACCCATTAAGTACAGAGAAAGTAATTAGGGATCTGGGGACCCAAGTTGATAGCAATCTCTCCTTTGACAACCACATTGCCAAAGTGGTTAGAAAGACCTTCTACATAGCCCACCTCATCATGAAAGGATTCACATCTAGATCAAGAGAGGTAATCATGCCCCTTTATTCATCCCTCATCAGGCCCATCATAGAATACAATGTCCCCTTTGGGATGTACCTGACCCAACACCTGCAGCAATTAGAAAGTCCCCAAAATTACCTCACCAGGAGGATCAAGGGACTCAAACAGATGCCATATGCTGCTCGGTTAAAAAAACTCCAGCTCTACTCAGTTGCATACCGCCTACTTTGAGGCGCTCTATGCCTGCCATATAAAGCTATGTCCAACCCAGAATTAATGGACATGCTCCACCTCTGTAAATCTAAATCCCTTAGAGCCATGCGCTTGAGTGACTTGAACCTCAGCACAGAAATAAATAGAACATGCTGGAGGGACAGATTCATAACCCAGAGGCTCCCTTCGCTCTGGAATAGAATTCCAGTTCATGTTAGGCAGAGCACCTCACTGACTCTCTTCAAGATTAATCTTGATGAGTGGATGGGGGATCGTAGGTTTGTCCCGAGGAATACTTCCGTGTCACTATTAGACAAAGGCACAGTAAACTAAACTTTAAAAAGGGCACAGTATACTCAAATCAAGGGGTGGCATAAACCAAACACAATCGAGCTAGGCTTATAAATGCCCCAGGGAAGATAGCCTAGTATGAACTTATGAACCTATGAACCTATGAACAATATCCAATGTAGTTTAGCAGCCTCCAATTACACCCTGTAGTCAAGCCGTAGGGGACATTCATTGCTTGTGGTAATGTCAATGTATCTGTCACATGTATGGACCCTGACCAACACATGTTGTGGGAGTCCAAGATATGACAGGAATACTAGCAGTAAATAATGATAGGCCATTACCTAACAACCCCTAACCGTATCACAGCAGGACATAGCCTGCCATATATGTGGAGGACAAACACAGGAACACAGGGCCATACTCACAATATTGTTGTTACACATCCTGGAAAATGCTGGTGTTACAGGATTTATTGCAGGATTCCCTTATGCAGGAATAAGACATCAGGAACACAAATGAATGTAACTATGTAATGATAGCACACAATACACACACTGCCAGTGTAATATCAGACACAGGACCTGTGTGGTGGACAGACAAAACATGATAGGCATACCTCTGTCCAGCAAGAGGATAGGCCCACAGTAGTGAGCTATGCAGACAGACTGCATTCTAAGGTAAACTAGTATGTACACACACACACACACACACACACACACACACACACACACACACACACACACACACACACACACACACACACACACACCCTGTAACACCAATACTATACAAAGCATAAAACAACTCTACTCACAGTCTGTCTGTAGTTCCTGATCCTCCTACATATACATGACTGCCCTGAGTGTGCAGGTTCTCCTGTAAGAGGCATTGCTACCTGCTGTCTGTAACACTGATGCCCACACACAGGAAGGATGTCCATCATTTAGGAAATGTACAGGGAACACACCCACATGATGTAGGGATTCATAGTGGGTGGTTGCCATGACAGTGGTAATTCGAATTACTACACATGTGTAATCATATATATATGGCTATCTGGATAAGTATGTATACATATATTTCCACCATATGTCCTGAACATGGAGTGTAGCCCTACCCCAGCCCCTATAGTCCCACAGTCGTAGTGTAAGGGGATGTCAGGTATGTATAGCAGGTATATTAGTAGACTTTTGCTACTGTCATTGGGATTGTCTTCACAGACAGGGTATGTGTAGAAGGTCACATCTGCTTATAACATGTGTGCCATTGGCTACTGACAGACATCCTAAGGACATCAGTGTAAAGTACCGCTGCTAGCATGTAATGCCTCTGTGGACTGCAGCAGAGATATTGGCCAATATATGTGGAAATTCTGACACACCCTGCACAGTCTAGAGGTATACACATAAGCCCTTAGTGCACAACATGTGTACCATGCCTGACAATTTGGATGTAGACAGCCATGTAGATGGGTATAACACATAATGACTGGTATACATTTGCCACCATAGGTTATGCCTTCGCACACTCCTGTCTGGCCTGACACATAATGACTGCTGGTACAGGGGTGCCATGGCCACATACTACCCACTAGATATTGGCATAATCTGTACAACATCCCAATGCTCTGTCTGACATACATGACTTTTAAGGGAGGCCCGGCAGCAGTACATCTGGCAGGTATCTGCACATGACATCTCACTAAGTACACTACGCTGCTAGGCATGTAACAATGCACTGTGCAGACTGCAGGCAGACTGGCTCAACACTGGCCTACATCTCCTATGGGGGATTGTACTTGTACCTGCATATGTAGCAGGCTCAACAGGCATGTCACAGTACAGGGTAAGATACACCTGTTTGAAAGTGCATAACCACAACCAATGTGAACACAGCCACGGCCTCATATGGTAAACTAGCATAATATGACAGTATATGGACTATCTGTTCTACACCATCCTTATATGTGCCACTCACAGAATGACCCTACATATACTGGGCTGCTACACAGTTTGGTCTGATGGCTGTCTGTGGTATGGGACATGTGTGTGTATGGCCCTATAAATATGTACGCCACTATGGTACCATACAGTGGGGCAGCATGTAACATTAGATAGAAGGGGAACTAGAACAATGACATCTACCACAGTCTGTACACAGGCTAAAGTCCATATTAACAATACACACACTGCCAACATTCACCATAAGTACACAGACCTCAGTACTGTACAAACATCCACAGAATGTCCAGACTATGTCATGAAATATAACCCCTACTGTACATAACATGTATAGCAGTCTGATATATCACTGGCTTGTTATCAGATATGATGACACTACTTATGGTATATGCACCACTTCATGCACGACATATGTAAAAAGGTTGACAGAGGTGTGGCTGAAAGCACCTACATGGGGCCAATATTGACATGTTGCTGTGATACCTCATACATTTACTGTTGTAATGGGGTTTGTTGCAACAGATGTCCTATGAGGGATTTGAAGTCAGTAACTGTCATGGCCTTCACCATCTACAGACTGCAGTCCTCACACTACCTTCTGCAGTCCACAGATAGATGCTCTGTGGGTAACACATGATACCAATGGCACAACACTGCCCAGTCTGCAGATGACCCTGCAGATGGGGATTCCTCATGAAAATGGAACTGACATGGCAGGTATTGCAACATGTACAACAGCCATATCCACACAAACACTGTTAAACCAACATTACTCCTAATGCAGTAAAGCAGCACTTACAGTCAGTAGTCAGGTCAGGCACATCCCCCTCCTGTTTGTTTCCCTTTTTCTTCAGTGTATGCTTTTAGAGGTAAATCCCCAATCCTTCTGAGATGCTTTTTGCCAAACAACAGATTTAGTTCCTGCTCACAGTGAATGAAAAGGCCCAACACCACCATGATGTTCCTAGATATTGGAGTGTGTTTCCATGCAATTGGCTATGGGAATGTTACCACAGCTGTTCCACATGCAATCATCTAGGGGAGGGCTGCAATTCGTGCAAAGGCCATCAGCTGATCATGAGCATCACTTAAAATACACATGCTGCTACCTAAGCAAAGCAGGTATGGGTGTCCACATCCACCAGAGAGGGAGTGAGAGAGGCAGAAAGAGGCAAATACATGTCAGGGAGGGGTGGGAGAGTAAAACCAAAGCATGTCTGTGTCACACACCTACCAGCACAGGGTATCAACCCCCAACGACTATGTAGTGCTATTACAGTTCGATGCAGTTATGGCATGCACCACATGGGTCACCTGTTGTGGAGCACTCAGAACATGTATATGATGGTGAGTGACATCTGCAACAGGGATATAGTACATATACGGTAGGTGACGTACACGTGCCTGTCCACATGAATAGGTGCCATCGTCAATACAGCCACACTCTCACAGGGATGCACACACATTGACACACTTGGCAGGGCCAGGAGTACAACTCATCAGTGGTGGGATTGCCACAACACATCACTGTGCAGGTATCACATGCATCACATGGGTCATATGGAGGTTGTATGGGCAAAGATTATGAGGAGGTGTCAGACATCAGACAGCATGCTTCAGTATGGCCACTGGGGTTGTAGTGAATGTGGATGTGGACATACGCACCATACAACACACACACACAAACATTCAGGGTGCCAGTACTAACATGCATGGGTGCATATCTGCATGGGTGTGTGATGGTCAACTGTGCCAGCAGGCTATACAAGTGTAGGCGATGGGTATACCTTGTCATCAGGCCACATGACAATGGTCTGCATTGTGGCTCAGGGCTGTAGTTTCTGCATTTGCCCACATAGGTGAGTATTGTATCCCCCATCCAATCACCTAGGGGACTATTGTGTGTGTCCAATGTTGTGCATCGCTTGCCATGTATGTGTTCCTTAGTCCATGACATGGACAGTGTCTAGGATGTGCACACCTCCCACATGCATGTACAGTGACATGTGGAACTGTACCTGGGGTGTCTGGCTCATGTTGTGAACACAGATTATCATCAGATGTGCCAGTCTTGCCCACCTGTGGCAGGAACTGGTAATGGGCAGCAGGTTTACCCTGCACCTACATTGATAGCATGCTAACAGCATACCCTGATGTCAGTGGCATCTGTCCATACAGGGCATGTTGTCAGGCATGGTATGTCTGTTGTGGGTCACATGTGAAGGCACCACACATGCTGCAGGTGCCCATTGGGGAACATGGGGGAGGTGCACTGTCTGCATGTATGTGCATATTGGACAGATGGGCAGGGGGATATGCCCTCTGTAGCCCACTGCTATCACTCCATAGTTACTATCAGTGGCCAATATACAGTGTACTACCCACATATTGGCTGTTGCTTAGGCATTTGTGTGTGTATGAGACATGGGTTGAGAGTGTACTCTGGGTAATACAGGGGTTGCTAACTGTGATTGCCTGGCCTTGATGTTACGTGTATGGGTATGGCTTTGCACCCCAGCCTCTCAGCTATTTTACATCTGTTATCCCTGTACAGTTGACATTGTGATATATAGTAGGTCCACCATATAAGAAATATGCAAAACTCACTCCACATTGGCCACAGGTGTCACACACTCACAGCCACCTCTACAAAGGATACGGGCTACAAACACACACACACACACACACACACACACACACACACACACACACACACACACACACATGCACTCACCTGTCATTTCTGGGAGTAGAACACCTACCTAACTAGTTTATTATACTACAGCACTACACAGTTACAGTACGTGCCACGGACATTACTGGAGTACTCCTTCCTCAAAGGTGTATTTCACAATGAATGACATCACCAGAATTACCAAAGTAAGGCATTTGAAATGTACTGCAAGTGATTAGCCTAAAATGCATTGCTCCATACACAGACATTGAAACACACACAAAACAACCAGAACTGCCATGGGTGGAGATGGAACCCTACCACAGCTCTAAATCACACTCCAGCAGTATGCAGTTACCGGACGTCCTACAGAGATTAATGGGCTACAACCTTCCCAGAGGTGTATTTCTACGCAGATGACATCAGCAGCCTTGACAAAGTTGAGTATATGAATTGTAAGGAGTGTGGGTACCCTAAAACATATTGTTTTCTACATAGAGACAGACAGACACGCACACACACAATTGCCAAGTCTGGGGGTAGAATACCTACTTAACTACTTTATTACACTACAGCAGTATGCAGTTACAGGATGGGGTACGGAGATTACTGGGCAACAGCCTTTCCAGAGGTGTATTTCTAGGTGGGTGACATCAGCAATCTTGACAAAGTTGGATATATGAATTGTAAGGAGTGTGAGTACCCTAAAAAGCATTGTTCTCTACTCAGTCAGAGACAGACAGACACGCACACACAGATTCACACACACACACACACACACACACACACACACACACACACACACACACACACACACACACACACACACACACACACACACACAGTTGCTAAGTCTGGAGTTAGATCACCTATCTAACTACTTTATCACTTTACAGCAGTACACAGTTACAGGACGTGCTACGGAGATTACTGGGCAACAGCCTTCCCAGAGGTGTATTTCTAGGTGGGTGTCATCAGCAGCCTTGACAAAGTTGGATATATGAATTGTAAGGAGTGTGAGTACCCTAAAAAGCATTGTTCTCTACTTAGTCAGAGACAGACAGACACGCACACACAGATTCACACACACACAGTTGCGAAGTCTGGAGTTAGAACACCTACCTAATTACTTTACCACACTAGAGCAGTACGCAGTTATAGGATGCACTATGGAGATTACTGGGCAGCAATCTTCCCAGAGGTGTATTTCTAGGCGGGTGACATTAGCAGCCTTGACAAAGTTGGGTATATGAATTGTAAGGAGTGTGAGTACCCTAAAAAGCATTGCTCCCTACCCAGTCAGAGACTGACAGATGCACACACAAACACACAGAGAGACACACACTCACACACTCAATTGCCAAGTCTGGGGTTAGAACGCCTACCTAACTAGTTTATCACACTACAGCAGTACGCAGTTATGGGACGCGCCACTGAGATTACTGGGCTACAGCTCTCCCAAAGGTGTATTTCACATTGGATGACCTCAGCAGGCTTGTCATAGTAGGGCTATGGTGAGGGCAGTGTGTGCATAGGCCATAACCCATTCATCTAGGGGTTGACACCCCACAGGCAGGCACACACAGGGTCATGTAACACAGATACGTGTATACAGCTACTAGATGACTAGTTCCTTGTACAGAAATGTTGCACAGTTGGCAAGTGCACCACATAGTCTGTAATGCTGACAGATACTAGTGGCTATTATCTGCAGTGGGTGACATCTGCACCTCATGTGTTTGGGGCCCTTTGGCTGTGTGCTTGGTGAAACAGGCCTGGATGGCTCCTTGTCACGGTCACCCTCTTCCACACATCTATGTCCAGTTACCTTTGGCTTATTATAGTGTGTTGTCCTTACATATATGTTTGTATTCCTATCCACTGTGTGTGCAAGGCAGGGGTGGTGCATACTGACATGTGTCTGCACTAAGTACTGCGACTGCCAGATATGCCTGGTCCACTGTTGTTTGCAGACATGGCCTTCGTGTGTTTAAGTGTGTGAGCATTCCCAGTATGACCTTTCAGTATATTATTGATTGCCATTGCCTTCATTTTGCCAAGTGTGTGAGCATGCCCAGTATGCCCTTCTGTATAGAATGTGTGGATCAATACTAGATAGTTTGTACTCCAGTGCAGGCCTTTGTGTTGTACACCTACAGGTAGCAAGGTGTTTATGCTGGGTATCCATCGATCATTTGGCAATATGGGGGCAAACTGTGCAGGGGATAGCGTGTACTCTACGTGATTGTGTCTGTGCTACTTCAGCTGCATGGTATCGCTGTTAGAAGAGATATTCAGATGTGTACTGTTATACACAGTGATGTTGTCTGTCTTCATGTACTGCCAGGTGGGCATTCTTGCTCACAGTGCTGTCTTGGGGGACAAGGGTGACTGCAGCTGTGTCTGGTATTGTGGGCAGACACCTACATATTCATGGTACATTATGCCATTCTGGAGGGGGAGCTGCAGACACTTGTTGCTGGGTCTGTGTATCCGGTTCAGCACCTTGGTAGAGTGCTGGTGGGGGATACCATACTTGTACACCCATTGACAAGACAGTATGGTCTTATCTTGCTGTGGCAATGCCTCACAACTGTACAGATTCGCAGGGGTTACCCAGAGGCAGTGGCCATGGGTCAGGACATTAACCCTATTGTGCTATACGGGCAGATATGTAGGCACCCATTCATGTATTTGCAGCCAGAGATAGTGTGGGCACACAGCTTGGTATCAGACCCTGCACATTCAATGCTGGCCATGCTCCCACCCCACCCCCCTTTTGTTATTGTAACCTCTTCCATACATTATGCAGACATTCTCTGATACTTCCCCTAAGGGTATAACCCCATCACATGTGTGTGTTAGTGGTGGTTCACATTTCATGCAGTGGGTCAGGTTGGACATGTTGCTGTGGTTTGTCCACATGGCCTTGCATATGATTTATGTGGTGTGTGTTATGTTGTTTTGTGGGTGTCCATGACTTAATATTCATTGGCAGTACGTGTGAGACATAGGCCTTTGGCAGAGGCCTGTGAGGCATTAGGTTGCTGCGGGCTACTTGTGGCAGGACGTTGCATTTTGACAGGCCTGCAGTCACAGAACACCATACAGTATATTCCCCAGGGGTGACATGGTAGGTGTGATGAGTGTTCCTGCACATTCCTTCTATCAGTCTTGATCAGGTGGTGTGGATGCTGGCAGGGTGCTATGTACAGCTAGTGACACACCTGCATGGGACACATGCACTGCATGCTGCATTCTTCCACTGTTGCTATGTACAGGAGGGGTCATACTGTATCCATTCCCACAGCAGGGATATTGCCAGTGAGGTACCTGTGGGTGGTGTTTGCATTAGCTGGGTGCATATGTGCTATGGGCACTACTTATATCTGACACACATATATGCATGGACCATTCCAGGTATGCTGGCATGTGCAGGTACACCAGCTGTTTCTCAATACATCAGACCTGCCTGCTTTGTGATCTGCAGTTGTTTGAGCGAGTATCACTGGTATCCCCTACTTCAGGACCGGTTGCTGTGATGCTTACCTGTATGTACAATTCCAAGGGTGTCTCCATTTCAGAGTGATACAATGTATACATTGTCACTTCGCAATAAGGCGCTGTCCAGTTCGATTCTCAGCTAGAGTGTCTTCTGCATGGAGATATGCGTGAATGGGCTTGCATTCGTTGAAGGTTGTGTGTCAGGGCTGGTAACTCGACACATAAAAATCAACTACCAATCATTAGTGGACCGGAGTTCCGCTGTGGCGACCCCTAACCGGGAAAAGCTGAAAGAAACAAACAAACAATGCATACTGTATGTCTGTGGTACTTCCCCCTGTGTACTGCTTGTATATATCTAGCCCAACAGTCATGCCATGTCAGTCTTTCAGATGGTGACACATTACCACTATACATTTACATTGGCTTACTCCTGGCAGGTGGTGTACTGGTGGGGATTGTCCTTGGCACTGCAGGTGTGAGGGCTTCTTCCTGTCATCAGCTGTACTGGGCTATAGGCACCAGGTCTTACCTCGTCATGCATACATACTGACCACTCTCACACAGTATGAAACACACACCATCCTAACACACACAGACCCGTGTACTGTGCACATGCTACAACCTATCCTGCAACCTTGGCCACCTCTGGGCATCTCTGCTCCACTTGTGTTATACCTACGCATCCATGTTACTACATTTCTACACTGGATGGGGGGGGGGCAAACTGCTACTACATTTCTATGCTGGAATGGGGGTGAGGCACACCTGACTGTTTCTACATGTCTACATGGGAGTGGGAGGGCACACCTGACTGTCATTACATTGCTATGTCAGATGGGGGGAGCACAAGTGACACATGTACACATTTGCTATGCCTGTACTGGTATGTCATGCACTCTATTTCATTCTGTATTGCTACCTATTATACTGCCTAGAGGCACACCTGTGTACTACAGATCGTGGCTTTGGTTGCCCTACATATTATTGTCTGACATTCTGCCCTTCAGTACTTGCACCCCACTGCCTGCCCTGGTCTGTCTGTGTAGGCCTGGGGGTGTGCTTAAACTTAGCCATCATTCTGGGGCCATGGCACAAGCCCTGTTTGGGTTTGTGTCCACCTGTCCTGCTGGCTGCAACTGTTGTTTTGTATGTGAACCATCCTGACTGGCCTGTGTGGGTCATATGTTCACACATTCTGCACAGCACATTTCCTGCAGTGGTTTACGTCACCCTGTGTAGTACTGGCTATTGTGGTAACTCCAGTATGTGTTACACATGTCAGGGTGCCACTATGGGTGTCTACTGTCTGCTGTTGTAACATTCAGCCACCCAATTCCCTTGCATGCTCACATACATACCATAGCTACAGGTGACAATGCATTCTACTCCATTTGGCAATTGGTAGGTTGATTGACTTACCTTGTGGGTTTGCCCAGACTTGTGGATGGTGCTGGAGGGCTGCCTATGTTGGATGCACATGGTACACTCCCTATACATGGTTGAGCACAGGTGGTGTAATGTTTGGCATCCCTTTTACTGAATGTGCGAGTCAGAGAGAGTTGTCATTCTCTGGGACCCTACTATGTCAGTGCATGTGCTATGCATTGCCTCTTTGCCAAGGCCTGGGCATAGTAGGCATGCCTCCTTCTGCCTACTGGGGTAGGCTTAGGTTCTCCCTCCTCCGGGTCACTCTCTGCCTGTGCAGGCATTGGCATTGGTGGGGGCTGTGTGGCCCTGCCCCATGCTGTTCCTGCTGCAGCTGTTTCCACAGGATCATATTGTGTAGCATCGCACATACCATAACTATTTGGGTACATGTAGCTGATGAATACTGCAGAGCTCCACCAGATGTGCCCAGACACCAGAACTGTGACCTGAGCATCTATTATATGTCAGGCCTGTGCATCTGCCTCATTATGGCGTTGTTGTCAAGGTGTGTGTGCATTTCTGATGGGTGTCATCAGCCACGGCTCCACTGTGTACCCAGCATCCCCTACTAGGTGACCATAGGGGATGTCCCCATTGGCAAATCTCTGGTACAGCTGCTTCAGATGCCATATGCGGGAATCGTCATAGCTTCCAGGGCAGCCAGCACACACATTCATTATAATGCCCTGGGCATCACATACGACCTGGCAGTTAATGGAGGAGATGACCCTGCAGTTGATGTAGGCCCTACCCTGCTCACTGGGTGGTGCTTTCATGTGTATGTGCATGCAGTCTATAGCACCCACTACCCCAGGGTATTCTGCTATTTGGTGGAAGAGACGCATATTGCTGGTCAACACCTCATGGATGTTGAGGAAATATATGTGCTCACTGGCATCCAAGAACTAGTGGAATACTCTGGATGCTGATGCCTGTGAGATCCCCATGTTATCCCCAGTTGTGCTTTGGGAGGTACCTGTGGCTAGTATACCTAGGCCTGCACATACCTTGGTATCCACTGGGATGAGTTCCCCTATTTCAGTTTGGTGTGTCAGGTGTGGCCGGCACAGCTCTACTACTTGCTGTAGGAGATCTCTGTCCACCCTATAGCGCTCCAGTATCTCCAGCTCATGGAGCCCCTGGTAGGTTACCATGGGTCTGTATACTCTTCTCCGCCTCTTCAATGTGGGTTGTTTCACAGCATGCACATCCTCACCACCCTCAGCCTCTTGCACATGTTGTTCTATGTTGCCTGCAGCAGCCCTTCTCATTTTGTAGGTTTGTTTGTTAATAATTCCCCACTTGTATACACCAGTGGTGTAGAGTGTGGGAAAAACCAGTGGGGAAGGTGTTTGCTTAGTTTATAGTAGTGTTCTTGGCTGGGCTGCTGCCTGTGTAATTGGCTGCTTCTGATACATTTCACCTGCCAGATATGCTAGTTCTTCTTGATTACCTTCCTACTGCTGATTTACCTTCCCATTGCCCTTCTGTTTGGGCCCGGGACCACGCCGTGCAAACAGAGTACTCGGTTGTGCATACTGCTGCTGTTTCCTGGTTTAACTTCTTTTCTCTTCCTGTACATCCTGGTGCGTGGCACGCACTCCCGCTTACACTTTGTAAAGAGAGCTGGGCAGGTTTAGACACACCCCCTAGGTTGGCTATGCTAAGCTGGGAGCATACCCAAGCCACTGGGCTCCAATCCGCATACAGTATGCCTGACACACCCACCCATGATGTCACCTACCTCCTAGTCTTGCACTTAGCTATTCATACTCTTAAACTGTTGGGACCTGCCTCACATTCTGGGGGAAAACTGGGATTCACTGTCCTTCCCCTCATTTGCATAAGATTGCCTGCTAATGCATGGTTACATGTATCATACTATGCCTCCCCCCTTAGCAACCACTATTCACTGGCCAGGCTGTCTTTTGCCTGCCATTGACTTGCATGGTGGAATACTGATTTTATTTAGCCTTCGTTTTTTAGGTTTATTTTCTTATTTCCCCACAGATTCCATTTGTGCGCCGCTGCCCTAGGCTTCAACGGCTGTGATCGGCGGACATATAATAAAAGTTGTATTTTGTATGTTTTGCATTGTTTGCAATGCCTGAGGCCTTCTACGTGGCCATTGGCATAATGCTTCCTCAATGTTATGCAGCCTTTATTTGGGGCTGTCATGTCCCCATTTTGGATTTTACAGTACCGTACTCGGTTACTAGCCAAGTACATTTCTGCATATTACACTAGTCCTGCACGCCCTGATTCCTGCTTCCTAGATGGCAGATTTACCTCATTTGCATGGTTTTCACCTGCAAATGGGGTGATTTGCATACGGGGGCTGAGGACGTCCATCTCTAGTGCTACAGTGCTCGCGCATGTCAGATGTGCACGTACATGGATCGCTTGGCAGCCATATTGGCAAAATATCATCTTAAACTAATAATGCATGTTGTGCAAGCTTTTGAGAATCTGGGGGAATGTTTAAAAGATCCAAATGTAGTAACCTTGCAGGACTGTAACCCCACTACAAGTCCTGACTGATTGTCCACACACACACACACACACACACACACACACACACACACACACACACACACACACACACACACACACACACACACACCTCATTTATTTATTTTTATTTGTTTATTTATTTATTTTCCATTTGTTTACTAGGTTAGTCTGACTGGACACAAGGTAACCATTTTCAGCAGAGGCCCAGGGAGAACATCTCCAAATACATAGTAAAAAAATTATAAAAATAATAAAAATAATGCAAAAATTATATAAACATAGCTTTTTTGTACAAAGAGCATAGAACATATAAAAGTAGTAAAAAATATGAGTTTTACAATTGATGCAGCATACACTGGTTAGAATACTGAGAAACAATTAAACAAGATATTATACAACAAATATAGAATTGCTTGAACACAAATTCAGAAAGAAGTTTCCATAGACAAACAGGGTCATAAACTAGAAATCATAACAATAAAGGTGGCCTAAACACTTGGTTCACAGTACTATGCACTAAGTGAAACTGCACAGTACCCTTGTGATCTATGGATGTTGAAAGTCAGGAACAGGTGAAATTAGTCTGGTTCTTGACCATCTTGACCACTGACCATTTGACCATCAATTTACATTCTTGCCTACCCTAGAGAGACATCTGTTACTTTCAGGATGAGATCCAGAAGCATCCATTCCCCGTTGAGATATGGGATGAATACATCTGCAGTGAGGATTCATTAAACTCATTAATTTCATGTCAGTTATTTCCTTTCAGGAAAAAGGCCAAAGGCTCATCATTCCCCTCAGTAATAAGAACTCGATGACAAATGTGGGCCACTTCATGCTGTGAAGTGAGAATGTTTTTATTTTATGCGCCTAAATCCCTGAAACACAGCAGTGACTTCTGCAATATCTACTGTAGAGGATGCAGTGGTGGTTTCACGTCTACCAAGGTCCCTGGCTCTCTGCAGCACAGTGCAGTGCATCATTGTTGTCACCTCAGCTCTCACAGGTTAGTTTAGATGTTGGCATTGATGTGTACTATGAAAGCTTCTTCCTCGAGGATGGGAAAGTCGGTGTTACCCCCTAACTCCCAGTATCACCCACACAGCTTCCCTAACTCCCAAATTACTAATTAATCATGGTTGTCTGTGTCATAGTCTGGGCATTGTCCATCAATGCCAAGAAGTCAGGTTAATTAAATAAAAATTATCGAAGGCATGTTTTTTCAGAAGTTATAATTACAGGATTATAATTTATTTCAACATCATTTTTATTAATGCAGTACTAATTTGACTAGCGTACATCTCTGTTATAAACTGTGCAAAAGTGTAACATAGTTTTTCATCTGCTTAATTTTTCTTTTCCTGAATGTTGCTGAAATGGATCCCTTGTGGTCTGACCACTACTAGTTAACAAATAAATAAGTAAACAAGCATTTGTCAATACCGAACGGTTTGCTGCAGTAATCTTACAGTAATATGAACTTGATCCACTGTCCAGAAATGTGGTGTGACTAGAGGCCTGAGTGCTGCAGAGATATCTGATGAAACAGTCAGTATTGTATTGTTCACAATCTCTGCTCTCAGGGACAGGCTGTCAGCATTAAGGCCTGCTACAATGGCCACTTGTAGAATGAGGGGCAGTCCTGGACTGTATTTCCTCATGTTCTGAAGTTGAATGTACAAAGGTATGCAAGCTGCCATGCTCAAGAACATAAACACTACCTCAACTCATGACACATGCAATGTCTCAGTGACATATCTGGGATTACAAGTCAATGATTTTAATAACAGGAGGGAGATGTGCACAAATATGCAAATAAATGGGTTCATAAAGAGTCAAAATATATGCCTGGGTTGCACGATTAAACCAGTACTATCCAACTTACAGCACCTTGTTCCTTCTTACTGTTCTCAGTGGAAAGTAGGCCCCTCCCACTCCTATGTAATTGTCCACTAGCTGTACTGCTGTTTATGTCTAGGCTGATAGCCTGGTAGATCAAAGGGCTAATTCTGCATGGCCTGGTAGCTCATAATAAATAATCAAGCTTGGGTCCAACAATCACTGACAAGTTCAAAAACATTTAGACACTGTCTGTAATCTCTGTCATGTAATGGAATCATTGTGACACTAGGCAGCATCAAAGAAATATTCACCACATTTTGATTTGCTAATTTTCTTTCATTAAAAGTAATGTAACTGGTTGTCTTGGATGGTCTGTATTTCCCCAAGTCCTACGGCTCTATCAAAACTAGATCCAAGGACCTAACTCTTCATGAACAGATAAATAAAACATGGTGGTGGGACATGTTTGTAACCCAATGCCTCCCAAAACCTCTGGAATAAACTTCCTTTGTATGTTAAGCAGTGTAATTTACTGTTTTTATTTTTTAAATACAGCCTATATGGCTGGATTGGCATCCACTTATTTGCTATGGGAATGATTGGCATGGATCTTCTGGAGAAAGGAGGTGCAACCTAAGGGGGGGGATACTGGTGAGGCATAAATGGTCATAAGAATATCTATGAAATCTATAATAATAGAAAAAAAAGCATATGTGCAAAAACAAACTAAATATAAATAAGAAATTCGGCAACACAAAGCTTGACTCCCGAAACTTTATTAGGTACAAAAGATTTGAGCTTTCCAGTAGTATTATACTCTTTGTTAGAATCAGGCATGTACTGGTGTGCAGGTAGCACATGTGTTCCCCCTCCTCTTCCCACCAATGTCATGTAAGTAGTTTAGGTCACCCAAGTGTGGTGTTATTATAATGCACAGTGTTAAACAGTAAGTTCATCAAAAACTGAGCCTTCATATTCCATGCATTCAGGACCAAAAGACCAAAACACCCTAAGATCTTTTACATGGGGCAAAACCTTCTATGGCATCAATCATGTACCCTTACCACCTCTCTGTAGCCTCATCCCCCTTTCTATAATTACTAGCCCAAGGGCTGCTAAACCTCAACATAAGTTGTAATGGTTTCTGAGGTTTGCCCAGTTTTTCAGTCTCAGACAAATAAGCTTTCAAAAGATGATCTTTAATGAACCATACAAATGCTTAATTATTGCCTGGCATTGTGGCTCTCCCACCTATCAGCTTTTATAACAGTGATTTCCAACCAGTGTGTTATGGACTGTTAGGGTTTCACCATAAGTTTCAGAGTATTGCTAACTGCAGATTTCCTTAGGAAGCTGTTCATGTATTTCAGTAAGTTCAAACTATGTACTTTAATTATTAATCATTTTATTTTCATGTGTTCACAATCCAATATTCTGGCTGAAAGGCTGTTGAGGAACACAGGCTCCTTAACAAGTGGATCATATACCTGTTCCCCATCCATTTATTTAAATTGTATTTTAAAAGATTCAATGTGGGGATTTACATATAAACATCTGTAATTTATCCCATAACACTAGAAGTTTCTGGGTAATATATGAACTTCTCATATTGTAAAGCATTATCATTAAATGCTCTGTAAGCCAATATCATCTTACCAATGAAACGCAGATAATAAATGATAAAACAGACTTAACATTTTTACATCTATCTCTATAACAAAGAGTGCACAAGAATTCAATTCTTCTAGTAAACCCTTTTTTGGAGAGTTTCAAGCCTAATCAGCTGATTAATATTACAAATGATAAAGGTACTGTTAAACTTCAGACTAGGTCACACAAATGTTTTATATAAATTAACCACATGCAAATTGTCTCTTAATATTACATGCCTTATTAATATACCTTGCTAATTGATAGTTTTTGTTAGTTTTAAAGATCACTTCCTCTACATGTTTAGAAAATGAAAAGTTAGAAGAAATTGAAACTAACTTATTATATACATTCACCTCAAGCAATTCTGCACCCTGTATGTACATTGGTGAACATGCCATTTTTTTCCAAAGCACATCATATTACATTTGCTAGTATTAAACTCTATCCCATAAGTTTTGGCTTTGTTAGATACCTCTACTAAAATATATTTATGTTACAATAATGTCAGATAAGATAAAACCAAGTTTGCAATCATTAACATGCTTATTGTTCTAACAGATTTTATTATTAGGAACAGTTAAGAAAACAAAATGAAATAACAATGGTCCCAAGACTGAACCCTAAGGTACACCAGAGAGTACTGATAAATACTCCGATTTACAATCATCAATAACTACCAGCTGTTTTCTACCATCCATCCAATGAACAATCCATTAATCAAATAAGGATCACAACCATTCTTAACTAATGTATTACAAACCTTAGAAAATGGCAATACATAAAAAGCCTTAGTCAAATCCAAATGCACAATAAGTACTCCCAAACCTAAATCAGTAGATATAGTCATAAAATCATCAAATTCAATCAAATTTCTTTAAATAGATTTTTCATTTATGAAACCATGCTGGATAATGTCATGCAGTTTTTTGTTATACATCTCCAAAAGACATCTCTCAAAAATGTTGCAGTAATAGAAATAAGATGTACAAGTCTGTAATTACTCACTTCATCACAATTTCCCTTTTTATATTTTGGTATAATATTAGACATTTTTGAAGAGTTAAGAAAATAAATTTCCTCAGTAGTGAATTAAACATACCTAACAACAATCAACATATCTTCTCTATCAGCTTAAGAATTATTACCAAAAGAATATTTTCTGGACCCACAGAAGTCATATTAGACAAGTTCTTAAATGATAATTATTATATCGTATGTAATAACAGGACAAAAAAATCTATTATATCGATATGAACCAAACTTTCCAAGGTTTCTGATAGACTCAAATTCTTAAAGCATATGTGTGAAAAATATTTATTAAATTCATCAGATTTGCTAATAGAATCTAAGATAATATTACCATTCACATTAACAGCTCTAACAGTATTCTTAACTTTCCTGAAAGAATTAACATATCTATAAAAGGTCTTTTTATTCATAGTATCTGTTGCTAACAACATTTCACAATTCCTTCTTTCATCTATAATTTTCATCTTTAGGTATTCTGTTAAGCTTATTTTTAATTAGTCTACTTGGGTGAGGTTTATAAATATACTGAATAATTTATTTTTCCTTATATAACATTGTAATTTTCTTTTTACATCTAACATCATTCATTGTAGACGTTTGTTCCACACATTCCTTTAACATATTTTCTAATAGGGAGTAACAGCAATACAAATTTTCGTCATCATATAATTCCACCCAGTTTACCACAGTTAGTTTTTCCATTATGGTTTTATAATCAGTTCTTTCTCAATTATATATTTTCCTAATTTGTGGGGGAGATTACATCTTTGTAAAATTAAGATAATAGAAGTATGATCCAGTTTTCCCAAATATGTGTCAGTTTCCCCTCTGGCAACAAATCAAAAATTCTATCATACCTGGTATGCTTCACCATCTATTTTAAATCATAAAAATAAACCCCATCTAAAAACTGTTGAGAAAATAAATTCACTCAGGTATAAGATTCCCAGTTCATATCTGGATAATTAAAATCACACCAAAAAAGAATGTTACCATTACATAAATTTTTATCCAGACATTATCCAGATATTCTAAAAATCCTTTATGGGTGTCAATTATCCATATTCAGTGTTCTATAACAAGCCACAACGTAACTACTTCAAGACCTACATTATACAAATCAGTCATAGAGATTGCCAATGAATTGGCTTGCTTTATTAATCTGAATGGTACTGAGTCTTGAACCAAAATCAGTATCCCACCACCTTTAAGACTTTTATTCAAACATTCATATTTTTATAACCTGGAAAACATAACCCAATTGTATTCCAATCTTCTATAATCAGAAACAAATGATAACATTTGGAGTTTAATCAAATTTAGCTCATTATATTTATTGCCAACACTTTGGACATTGATAAAAATACTTTAACAGAGTTAAAGCTACAATGGGGAATTCCTTTGTGATCCATTGTCCTAAAAGGCTTATCAGTTCTGAAATTTCACTACCATAAGTCATACCATAAGGACTCAAATGGTATAAATGACTTGAAAATATAAATAGGTCATATTATAGGACAATATTCTCCCATGTCTTCACTAGATTAACATGAAATTCTGTACACAACTGCCTCAGCCAAGAATTAAACAAATGCCCCTTGGTAAATTAATAATCATTCCATCTTGGAGAGGGATTTATTTCAGTCAGTATTACATTTATAGACACTTAGTCCAGCAATTATAAAATCTTAATTAATTTTTATGTGATTCAGTGCTGCATTCATGAAATCATTTGTTGCATTCATCAAATCATTTGTTCCAACATGAATTAAAATCAGATTATAATTAATGCTACATTTGAGTAACCTAGGAAAGTAATATGACAAATTCCCCAATTTCAAACCTGGTAGTAAAGAAACTGACTCTCAGCTTGTATAATTTACTCAACCCTTTGACTGAATTCTTAAGCACGGGCTCACCTAAAACCAAGATTTCATAGTCTTTCTTTCTTTCTTTTCTTCACTTTTAGAAATGTTCCCTCCTTTATTACATATTTAAATCCACATCTAAATCCATAGGTTATGAAGCCGTAGAACATATATACCTTAGAGATTAGTGGTAGGTTCATTTTTAAGGGCTGTACCACCATTTGCACTTTTTTTTCATGTTTTCGGCCTGGCAGCTTCTTTGTTTGAATAGGGACCTTCTTTGCAATAATCTTCATCTGGTCCTTCAGCTGCAGTATTATGTAACCTTTCTCAAAATGCATTATTTGTTACTCCTTTTTGTACCTTCATTATTAAGTTCTAACCCATTTTTGCCACAAATCACTTTTCTCTCTTCTTTCCATGTTTCAAAATATGTCTAATACCCAAATTATTCCTCTTATTCTTGACTAAATGTTTTCTCGTTTTCTTTCTCTTTTTGGTGATAGATATAGTCAAAATTTTACAGTTAGTTACTTTAGTATCAGGAACAGAAGAATAACAAATATTACTATCTTCAGTATGATTTCTAGGGGATGGATAAAAATCCATTTTATCTTTTTCACTCTTATGTATCATTATACCCGCATTTACTACACTATCTGTTGCTCTCTTTACTGCCCTTTTAGTCACATCTCTATCATCAGAACTTCTTATTTCTTCTGTCTAGTTGAAAACAAATTCCTTAATGGTAATTAAAGACTTATTAATTCCACATTTATAGTCTGATAAATTATGTAATGTCTCACAAGTGATAATGTCTTTTAAGTTGTCTAACCTCCTACAGTTAAAACAATATGATAAACTATCTGTGTGCCTCATATACACCCTACATCTTTCACATATCCTTAAAAATTTGTAATTTATTACATTGTCCAGTGCACAACTATTTTAATTATCCATGTTTGCAATCGATATATACCAAAGATATGTAAAACCTATAATTCACACAAGATCTGTAAAACCTGATAATTATCGTTAGTCTCTGAACTTTTCCACAAAACTATTATCAGTCAAAATTCTTTAATGTACCGCAGATTAATAGTGTATCAGTAGGAGCAAACAGTGCTATCTTTCAATTTATTACTACCTTTATCAGTAAATGATGTAGCATACCCCCAGCTAGAATGTAACACAAATGTAAATATCTCCTAATCAAAACAATAACAAATAGCATTTACAATGAAATGACCCATTGTACCCACACCCCTGTAAGTACTGTAATCATGCAAAGAATTTGTGTTAATGCAAGATGCCTATTTCTTTCAATTTTGCTTGTGAACAGATACAGTTTCAAGCCCGTCAGTGGCTGCTATTGGTAAAATACATAGTAAGTCCTCTAGACCACCAGGAAATGGCAATAATGGAGAACAATGGATTGAGCATAACTTGTGTCTATAAATATGAATTTCAGTTATGCTCAGTCCAGTGTTTTCCATTATTGTTCTTTTTTCTATATGTTATCTTATATTAAGAAATATATCTGCTGTGGATTTTGGATATTTAACTGACAGTAAACTTAGATCTTTCCAGGTTTCACAAATCCAGGAATCCAAAAGCTTTCCAAGAATACCAAGGAATACATTAAAATTGCTGCAAGCATATATGGGATATATGTCAGTAAGATCAATAAACCATTTTCAGTGTAGCTACATAAGAAAAAAACTTCCAGAGCTTCATGACATAGACCTGTACAGAGTGATAGCACATATAACAGCAAAAAGGTATCAGATTCCCTGTTTTCTTTATATTCTGGAAAACAAGGCACATCTAACTAGCTTTATCTCTCTGCAAGTGTATTCCACTTCACACTGGTTTCTTCACTTAACAATATGTTTCTGCAGCAGGCAATACCTTTACATTAGATTCACAGAAATGTTCAATGCTTAGCAGTTATAAACGTCACTGACCTTTTCGTCAGAGTCACAGAAATGTTCGGTGCTTGGCAGTTATAAACAGGACACTGACCTTTATGTCAGATTCACAGAAATGTTCTGTGCTTGGCAGTTATAAACAGGATTCTGACCTTTATATCAGATTCACAGAAATGTTCACTACTTAGCAGTTATAAACAGGACACTGACCTTTACCTCAGATTCACACAAATGTTCAGTGCTTAGCAGTTATAAACAGGACACTGACCTTTACCTCAGATTCACAGAAATGTTCAGTGCTTGGCAGTTATAAACAGGACACTGACCTATACCTCAGATTCACAGAAATGTTCAGTGCTTGCCAGTTATAAACAGGACACTGGCCTTTACGTCAGAGTGTTAACTATCTTACTACCTCAAGTTTTTACTTGCCTATAAATGAGTGAATTGTAGACTTTGTGTCCTTCCTGATCAGTCCAGTTCAACACGTTCCTAGTTTTTGCTTTCTGAACTTTCTCCATTTTTTTTTTCTGTTTTGGTACTTGTTATGGAGGAAACAAAAGGGCATAATTCCACCGAGACCCTTATGAGATGTACCAGGGGATCTGATGTTAGGGCATTTTGCAAAATAGCGGGCCAACTGATGCAACTAGTTGACCTACTCACTCCTATTGGGCAAGGATTTACAGCGTTGCTCTCTGACGTCTCTGTTCCATGTAACCAGGAAGGAATGGCCAGTTCCAGTCTTTTTCAATGATTACATGGTTCCAGCCAAGGCCTACAGAAAGGAGATGTGCCACAACAGACGGGCATGGTCAGTAACAAAGGGGACTCTTTTGATTCTACACCTAGGGTGTTCCATTTGCAAGGGGGTTTATCTCCAGTGTTGGAAGAAGGCAACAGCCAATTCAACCAGATGCAAGGTTCACTGCACAAAGATCTGAGGACCTGGCTGCAAAATAAACCAGCTTTTCACAAACCTGATACTAGTGTTTTGGACAAACCTCTTATAGATGACTACTCTAATGGTTTGAATAAACTATATGATGTTTTATTGAGGTACAAAACTTTTTCTTTGGACAATATGTATCTTAGAGAATGTATTAAAGCTGGGATAGTCCCCAAGGACTTGCGTGTTTTTAAATATCCCAACAATGTTTCTATTGGTTCCGAGTTTCATCAGGAACATAGAGCAATTTTTAATAATTGTGGCCTGGAAATATTGAAGGCCATTATTAAGAACAATGAATGCGAAATGGATAATTTACAAGAATATAATGATAAATTAAACAATGCTATTACAAGTGATTTATTGTTTGGGATTGAGAATGAGAAGGCCAGATATTATGATGTGAGGCGTTGTATTAATGAAAAATGTGAAGAAATTTTAAAAATGATGTACAGGAAAATGGACAGAGATTTAAAAGAATATAGGAAAGATAGGCATTATCCTCCACTGAAATCATATTCTAGCTCAACATACAGTAATGGTGGTGGGAATACAGTGGTGGACAAACCTCCAAATGAACATAGCAACCAGGGGCTGTATAATAGTCAGGAAACAGCTTATCATAATTATGCAACAGAGAACCTTGCTTTAGGAAATGAGTTTGTTCCTTCACGCAGATCTGAAAGGTTAAAAAATCAGAATACCAACAAGGGCTACCATTTTTACAGGGAACCGGGGTATCAGAATACAGGAGGTTATTGCTGATACACGAGATAAATACTGAGACTACCCATGCCCTGGTTATTAGAAGCGAACAGAATGTTTTTAGTTATTTAAGGTTTCATATTTTCAATTATAGTAATCTGAGTGTGACTATGGACTTTTTTAATTTATTTATGAAGGGGTTCAAGTTTATCCCTATGCAAAAAAGTAATCTCTCCCTTGTTATATTGGACATTAAGATGTTCATACGTAAATTGAATCTGGAGAATTTACTAGGAACAAGTGCACAAACACAAATTACGGTCCCTAGGAAACCCAGCACTTACAATCCCCCTTACATCCCCAACCTAAAAACCTAGAACAGGTTTTGGAAAAAGAAATTAGAAAGGTTTACCATCACCATAAAATTTAATATAATTTGACACTTGAGGAAAATAAATTTCTACAGGATTTATGCTTTAATTCCAACGTAAGGGTGATGGAACCAGATAAGAGTGGGGGCATTGTGATGGACAGTATACTTTATGAAGGCAAAATGTTGTCCATCTTGCATGATGAAACTAAATACAGTTCTGTATCTATTAATGAAATCAATATTTCATGCCAAAAGATTGATTTTGCCCCGAAGGATTTATTTGACCAAGGTGTCACTGACTTTCAAACCTATACATATTTGGAAAACAACAGACCCAGGGTATCATCTATCTTTGGAATACCCAAAGTACATAAATGTGTCCAGGATCTGCCCCTAAGACTGATTGTGGCATCTGAGGGCTCTAAAATTGCCCCTTTGGCCAAATATTTGGATTAGAAATTGAAATTATTATGGAAGGGGGGGCATATTTTGGAGGATTCCTGGGATTTTGTTTGTAAGGTCAAATCTGAATAGTTTTCAGATGGCCTTATTTTTGTTACCATTGATATCATGGATTTGTTTTCCATTATTCCACATGATATTGGGTTATCATGGTTGGAAGAGGCTCTCAGGATGCAAGGTGGGGACTCCGACAATGACATTTTTGTTTTTCTTGAGCTGGCCGAATTGATCCTTAAGAATAATTTCTTATTCTTTGAAGGAGAATTTTTTTGGCAGGAACGGGAGGTTGCTATGGGTGCCAGCTGTGCTCCCACATATGCCAACATCATTTTGGCTATGTGGGAGCACAGATTTGTCCTACACAGTCCATTTTCCACTTGTCGGAAGATGCACAAGAGATACCTGGATGACATTTTTTTGTTCTGGGGAGACAGTTTTGACAAACTGGAAGAGTTTATGGAATACTTGTCGCAAACCACCACTTTTGAAATTTACACATAAGGTCACCTTTGACTGTAAGAACTATTTGGACGTCTCTATATACAAGACCCACGGGGGCTTCAAATCTAAGATCTACAGGAAGGATACTTTCTCCATTTCATACATCTGGTATTCCAGTGTACACCCACCTTTTCAAAAAAGAGTCATTATCAAAGGCCAATTGGTCCATGCCAGCTATATGACCTCATTGGAGGACTTCCATATGGAATGTAGCCTCTTGGAGAAAATATGTGTAGAAAGAGGTTAACCTAGAACCCTGATCTTGAAAATAAGGGAGGAAGTTTGTACTGGGAGGGAGGAGAAATACCCCCCCCCCGATTTTAGGTCAAGAATCTTTTACTTTGTTTAATAAAGCAATGGGGGGGGTATATGACCCACAGTTTTACAGGGCCTTTGTTACAAACTTCAGCGGTGACGCCTATTGTATCAAAAATATACTTGAGAAAGAATGGAATAAGTTTGTTGAATTTACAGATTTAGGCATTTTTAAGGACCGACCCTTGAGGGTAGTTTTTAGGAAAGGTCATAACATTAAACATTTGTTGGAACAAGCTAACTACAGACAAGTTTTTTCCCATAAAAAAGTTGCCACTTTTAGAAGTGGAGCCTGCCACCAGTGCCCCCACATCATACACGGTGATAGTGTTTTTATTAGAGCAAGACATAAAACATTGAATAGTAGGACATATACTAATTGTAATTCATCTGGTCTAGTATATTTGGTTTTGTGTGATCACTGTGATGGATTTTCCGTGGGGAAAACTGAGGCGCAATTAAAGAGCAGAATTTATGAACATTTAAATGATGTCAGAAACCATAATTCTAAGAATGCATTATTCAGATGTACCTTACAGTGGGGGGGGGGGGGGGGGCAATTTTAAATTCTTTGTTATTGACGTGCTATCTAGGGATGTGAGAGGAGGTCCCTGGGAAACCAGATTAGAGTTTAGGGAAACTTACTGGCAGGTAGTCCTGGAAGCAAACAAGTACTCGGGACTCAATGACCACATCTCTTTACTTCCCTTATTAAAGTTAAGGTCTGCCAAGCTCTAATCTGTTTTATGGGAATTTTTTATTATTATTTTATTCCTTATAACAACTTTACCAACACTAAGAAATTGTTAACATTATTTATGCACTTGTATTTGTATGTGGTTTTTATATGTTTTTTCAAAATATGAGTGCATCCAGCATCATCAACAGTTGATTTATGGTGCATAGTTTTTTAAATTTCAATTAAGGTTTTAATTGTTTGTAAGGAGGGATGCTATTTATTGACGTGTATTTACTTCTTATGTTATCTGATGAAGTCTGGGAGGTACTCAGACGAAAACGCATTTAATGTACTGTGAGCGTTAACTATCTTACTACCTCAAGTTTTTACTTGCCTATAAACGAGTGAATTGTAGAAAGTGTCCTTCCTGATCGGTCCAGTTCAACAGGTTACTAGTTTTGCTTTCTGGACTTTCTCCATTTTTTTTTTCTTTACGTCAGATTCACAGAAATGTTCAGTGCTTGGCAGTTATAAACAGAACACTGACCTTTACATCAGATTCACAGAAATGTTCAGTGCTTGGCAGTTATAAACAGAACACTGACCTTTACGTCAAATTCAAAGAAATGTTTAGTGCTTGGCAGTTATAAACAGGACACTGCCCTTTACGTCAGATTCACAGAAATGTTCAGTGCTTGGCAGTTATAAACAGGAGAATGACCTTTACATCAGATTCACAGAAATGTTCAGTGCTTGGCAGTTACAAACAGGACACCCTTTATGTCAGATTCACAGAAATGTTCAGTGTTTGCCAGTTATAAACAGGACACTGACCTTTACGTCACATTCACAAAATCATTCAGTGCTTGGCAGTTATAAACAGGCCACTGACCTTTACATGAGATTCACAGAAATGTTCAGTACTTGGCAGTTATAAACAGGACACTGAACTTTACATGAGATTGACAGAAATGTTCAGTGCTTGCCAGTTATAAACAGGACACTGACCTTTAAATCAGATTCATAGAAATGTTCAGTGCTTGGAAGTTATAAACAGGACATTGTCCTTTATGTCAGATTCACAGAAATGTTCAGTGCTTGACAGTTCTAAACAGGACAGTGACCTTTACGTCAGATTCACAGAAATATTCAGTGCTTGGAAGTTATAAACAGGACATTGTCCTTTATGTCAGATTCACAGAAATGTTCAGTGCTTGGCAGTTCTAAACAGGACAGTGACCTTTACGTCAGATTCACAGAAATGTTCAGTGCTTGGCAGTTCTAAACAGGACAGTGACCTTTATGTCAGATTCACAGAAATATTCAGTGCTTGGCAGTTATAAACAGGACACTGAGTATTCTTCTTCTAGGTAGCAACGCTAGTGATAATGGAAAGTTCTCCAATGTTACAGTGTCTTTACGATCATGATTTAAAATGGTATGCCTGCACTGCACATGTATACAACTACACATCTGCAGTAGCAATTCAACCATCACATATAGACACTATTTCAATCCAGTGCTCTTCATTATCACCCAAAAATAATTAAAGAGGTATTCTCCATGTACTGAGAAAGATAGGAGAGAATAGCCAAATGATTTTTATAGCTGCTATTCAATGCAGAGAACCAACAATAATGTCCACTCATGAATGGGTGCAGCTTAAAGCCAAACAATGACTGCTATTGGCAAATTAAGTAGTCAGTCCTGTAGACCATCAGGGAACCTCTCCAAACAAGAAAAAATGTGCATATTGCTTTCATACTGCAGAAGTAAAAAGTCAAGCCATCATTATGCAACCAGACTCTAGGTGGGATAGTGACTGTTGCTTCAGGTCATGTGACCAGTGCACAACTGTATCTAGTAATTTAGCATGTTCATCGCCCTTCTTCAAGTTCCAGTAAGCACAACATTTTCTTCTCTTGCTCCTCGCAGTAAGTCACACTATAGTTATTACAACTTAAATATCAAAACATCAGATATTCATATGGTTTAAGACCAATAAATGCACATGAAACTTCCATGTGACTACAATAAAAAACACAGTTTTGTTGATGTTTCTGTGTATTGACATGCTACCCTGCAGCCAGAAATACTCAATTCATCATACGTCTTACCTTCTCTCAGTATCCATAAGTGCCCTTGTATCAATTGTCAACATCAATGTGTCCAACATCTGACTCAAATTTTCTTTAAGTATAGTAGGTAAAAGAGGGCCTTCATCCTCTGGATCTTCCCAGTCATACAGGTTAGCTAGAACATAATATTTAGGGATAAGAATAGATTTATATCTTCACTCAGACTGTATTCCTTTAATTTAAAATCGTATATAGCACATTAAGCCTGATAAGAACAATGCAGACCTGAACAGCTTCCTTTTGAATGCTGAGTGCTCTTGTGACAAAAGTATGGACTCATAGCACAATATCACAGGTTTAAACTGAACATTAAATTCTCAGTTTTGAACTTAAGAAAGTCATTTAAAGGGTAATTTTCTACAATACAGTTTTGTTAATCATCTTTATTTACGGTATCTCATTTAATTGTTTAACAGTATTGTGCAATGCAGTTTCAGAGATAAAAGTTTGCAAGTTAACAGCTATATGAATGCATTACATAATGTCAAATGTCAACAACATACCATATATCTTCATTACTTGTACAGAGAATACTGTATACTAAGTTTATATAGTATAATGATAGAATTCCAAGTTATGTACATAACTTCAATAATCATGTTTTTGTTGTCAATATGCAGACAGAAGAAAGTCGCTGAGCAATTTGCATCTTGTCTCTTTCTGCTTTGTGTGCCAACAACCAGTAGTGACCACGAGGGATCAGCATGTAACAACTGGATATCACATGGTGAGTTTGGCTGTTTAGTTGTTGATCCACGAGGATCTATAACAAAAAGGGTATACAAAGATAAAAATAGGAAGAGAATAAAGAAGAGAAATGGGTAGGGAAGAGAGGAAACCAGATTTAGGCTGCATTCTCCAAATGCCAAATTGACAATTCAAGTATGGGAATATTGTTAGCTTTAAGTTGTGCAAATTAAGGGTAATTTGACATAACTGATAAATACTAGGTAACCATACAGGAAACTGAGATGGATTCTTGTATAAAATCTGTAAGATGATTAGTTCATTATGAATGGAAAGAACAGGTTCCACTTCTGTGGTGCACAGCTAGTAATCTTATGTTCAATTTTCACAAGTATCACAAGTTTTCTACAAAGTTCCCCCTGAAGGTCTGAAATACCTACACATAGTAAGAACTAAATTATGGACAGAAGTTGAGGAACGGCAGGTAAATGGGTACAGTAACCTGTGCGTAAGTCATAACTTTGCACAAGTAGAGTTGTGAGTAATGGAAAAAAAAACTCAGCAGCATTATTTACATTTCAATGTAGGCACTTACCAGCTTGTCTAGATTACACTGTGGTACTTAATAAGAATGGGATAATCATAACGAAGTCTGGATAATACCAAAATGGAACACCTGGATTTTAGTCACTGAGGACAATAAAGCCCTGACTATGACTCAGATGACTTGAAATTTAGTAGTGGCCTGGACACTGGAAGAGCTGAGGGGAGGGAGCTAACTGAGTGAGCCGCTGATACCGGCTCACTCATCCAGGATGAATGATAGGTGGTTTCTGCCAGCTAATTGACACCTTGCAAACAGAGTCTTGCACAGCACTGAATATAGCCTGGTTGAGTACAAGAGTTGCACTGCCAAACTCGTAATGGCAGCCTTAGGTAGTGTATGTGTTGTAGCATACATGTGCAAGTAGAAGGTGTAGCATGCCCTTGTGCTGATGTGGGTGCTCGTGTCAGCCACCTGGGACTTGGGTAAGGGCCTATTAAAAGTGTCTGTCTATATTTATGAGGGCTTCCTGATATATAAGGCTTCCTTAAAGTTAGCTGAGCATTTCTTAATATATTATTTGCCACTCTAGGAGGTTTAGAAGTCTGCTCTTGTCTGCTCATATTTCTTTGTTCTGCATCTGGTCAAGCTTTACTCAATATGTGGAATGGATTACCTGCTTTCCTATTAGCATTTGTTAGACGACTAGTAAAATATTGTATTTTATAACTAAACCTAGTTAATAAAGTTCATATGCTATTGTTGAACTACTATCTGGACAGAATGGAACAGTTTGCTTGAACTATAGCAACTTATATAATAACTCATATTATTTTGGTAACTTGATTGTTCACTTTTGACATCCCTACACTGTGATACAGTTGGCTAGTTGCTTGTTTGCATTACCTGGGTGCTCTGCTCTCTTTTATTTTGTTTTTCTCTCTAATTGTCTACCTTACAGTCACAGCATGTTTTCATGCCTTTCTTCCTTCTACCTGTCTTTTCTGCTCTAACTACTTTCCTCTTATATGTGTTCCCTCCAGTTAACATTTTTCCTACTCAGACATTAGCTTGCTAAAGGATGTCATTTATCACAATGTTTTTAATGTTTAACTTTTATTATTAACTCCATTCTCCTCTAAAATCCTAACTGCACCTAATAGCAATGTGGGGGGGTGAACACTCCAAGTAGGTGACTGCCTGTTGAGGCTATGCCATCATGGTGAAGGTCACATGACCGAAGAATCACCTAGGGCACTATGGGAGGTGGACAGGCTTAGCAGGAACTCTGAAAAATGGGTGGCCAACACAGCCGGTTCTCAATCCTGGAAAACAGGTTCTGCAGGGGGCTTGCAACTCTCTCAGGTAAAAATATATACTGCAGCACAAACTATAAGAAGACAAAACTCATTTCAATTCAGCATGGCAGGAGAAAGCCCAATTACAATGTCTTTGAGTCAGAGAACTTGTAACTTAATGAAGGGATCTGATGAAAGCAGAAAGAAAGTTAGGCCCTCAATGAGGGAAATCCTTATTGCTAAATCCATTACACGTATTGGTACTTTGAATGTTCATACAGCCTATAGCACTGGTAGATTGGCACAAATTATACATGAGATGAAGCATTACAATCTATTGTTGTTGAAATCAGTGAAATGCGATGGACTGGATCAGGAAAGATTATTTCAGAAGATGTCACCGTTCTGTTTTCAGGTGGCAATAAGCATGGGAACAAAGTTGGCATACTGTTTAGTAAGGAGGCATCAAAAACTTTAATCAGTTGGGAACCAATCAGTGACAGAATTATTTTAGTTTGCCTGCAGAGCCATTTCACCAAACTAGCATTACTACTAGTTTATGTACCAACAGAAGTGCCAGAGATACTGAAAAGGAAGAATTTTATGAACCGCTACAAGATGTGATGACCTCGATTCCCACCTATGACCTTAGAATTGTGATGGATGATTTCACTTGGATTTCAATTGGAAGCAACAGACAGGGATTTGAGCACATCACTGGCTTTGCTGCTTTAGGAAACAGGACAGCGAATGGTTATGGATTACTGCAGTTCTGTAGTGGCAATCACCTTAAAATTGAGGGGGCAACACACTGACACACAAATACATTCATAAGGCAACATGGCAATCACCCAATGGATACACGATGAATCAGATTGATAACATTTGCATATTTTGTCAATGGGCAAGTATGTTCAAGATGTCAGAGTAAAATGGGGAGCTGATGTTGCATCTGATCACCACCTTGTGATCGCGTCAATTTAAACAAAACTCAAGAACCGAAAGAAAAAGTCAGTATCTCCTCAATTTAACACTGACATGTTGACTTCACCTGACATGCAAACTAGATACAACATCAAGGTTCAAACCCAATTCTCTGCCCTACAGAGTGCAGATGATATTGAACAGCAATGGGAACAATTCAAGACAATCATCAAAGAGAATGAAGAAACAGCAACTGGGTATAAGAGAGGCAAAAGAAAAGAGGCGTGGATAACAGTTGAATCTTGGAAAGCCATTGATGCATGACCTGATTGCAAACGAAGATGAGAGTAGGCATACCAATCTGGCCAGTTATTAGACACTATGACTAAAGAATATAAACAGAAAGTTAAACTGGGCAAAAAGATGTGCAAGAATGACAAAAAGTTATGGGTTGGGAAACTGGCAACAGTGGCAGAAACAGTGGCAGCAATTGGAAATTCCAGGGCATTATATCCTGTTGTCAAAGAACTCATGGATAAGAATAAACAGAGACCAGCTATTACATTAGCAAATGGAAAAAACTGAAAAAAATGCAAGAGGAACAATTAAAGAGATGGTGAGAACATTCTGAATCTGTGCTAAACTGCCCCAAACCAGAACTTTGGCAATGACGCACAAGTGTCAACAATGATTCTGGATGTGAACTTGGCAGACATTAGTGATATTGAACTAAGGAAGCCATAGCCAAACTAAAGAATGGAACAGACCAGATAGAAAAAGGGTTGCTAAAGTATGCTATGTCTTCCATGGAATATTTCACACGTCTCTTGAACAACATATGGATTCAGGAAAAGGTACCCAATAAGTGGAAAAATGTCATCATCATCTGTCTACCAAAAAACAGAGATTTTAGAGACTGCAAAAATTGGCCTGGAATCACATTGTTGTCAGTCCCAGGCAACATTTTTGTCAGTGTATTACTGAATAGACTGAAAGGAGCAGTGGATGACAGACTCAGACAGGAACAGGCTGGATTTAGATTAGATCAATCCTGCACTGACCGGATATTTGCACTAAGAAATATTATAGAAAAAAGCATCAGCTTGGAAGATACCAGTCATTGTCAACCTTGTGGACTTCAAAAAAGCCTTTGACTGCATACATAGACCATCGCTATGGCACATCTTGGCAGAATACGAGATTCCTCCAAAATTCATTACACGCTTTAACAGTCTGTATCAAGAAAGCAAGTGCACAGTTCGGGTGAATAAAGAGTGATGTGACTGGTATGCAGTGGTCACCAGTGTAAGACAAGGATGTATACTGTCTCTCTTTAGTCACAGTTATTGACTGGGTCATGTGGAAAGCATTACACGGAAACTCAGTGGGACCGGAATGGGTCAATGACAACAAGCTGTGTGACTTGGACTTTGCCGATGACATCGCTCTAATTGATACATGGAGTGGAATGCAGACAATGACCACATCAGTGGAGAAGCAGGGTGGAAAAGTAAGCCTCAGAATGAATCCTGACAAATGCAAAATGTTGGTCCGTGAAGCATGGAATGACAACAAAGGCATAACAGCTGCAGGATCAGTATTAGACATGATAGAGAACTTCTGTTATCTGGGCAGTTTCATCTCTCACAGAGGTAACTATTAGAAAGAAGTGCTGGTTTGACTTGAAAAAGCAAGTGCAGCATTCAATAGATTATCCAAAATTTGGGCATCACAAAACATTGCACTGTCCACAAAGGTGAAGCTATGCCAAGCACTGATGCTGTCTACTCTCTTTGGCCAATCACAGCATCAGACATAAGAAAACTTGAGGCTGCTCATCATAAATGGCTGACACACATTTTGGGAATATCTTGAAAGGACAAAGTAAAAAATTAGAGTGTTAGAGAAAGAACTCATTAGAGTGTTAGAGAAAGAACCCATCAATGGAAACTTGAAAATATCATTATGGAAAGAAGCCTATGTTGGTTTGGTCATGTTAACTGTATGGATACTAGCAGGATTCCTATACAATCCCTCAAATGGGAACTAGATGGATATAAGAGAAGACCAGGCAGACCTCAGAAAAAATGGAAAGAAGTTGTAACAAGAGACTTCTGTTGCCTGAATATCACTTGGGAAGAACCTAAAGAAGTGGCAGCTGATAGGACACAGTGGAGTCCACTTATGACCCAATGCGTTATCGACATGGGGTGAACTGAAGACCGAAGATTAAATCCATTATAAAGCTGAAGTACTATTTGCCTACACCTCAGTATTTTTAATCTATTTAAAATCTCTATTCCTGAATCTTTTAACAAGTCAATAAAATCTCTGTCTCCTTTTACAGAAAACATAAAAACTGTTGCTGTCACAGGATATCAGTTAGGAATGTTGCATTTATATCCTAACTGAATTAATGCTATCCTCAAGAGCTACTATAGTACCCCATTTTGTGAAAAATAGAGAACATTTGTGTGTGTGCTTTTCTCCCTTGCTTCATACTGACAGCACTTCCCAGTGCCCAATGCCCATTGCCATGTCTACTGATCTCTCTCCAATTCACCCCAGACAATATTTGTAATCTTACAGACTGATGTGGAACTTAAAGGTGGTACTGCCCATCATTTGATGGAGGATTTTTCATTTTATAAGCCTACTGCCTACCATAGTTTACCTGCCCTCCCCAGCTGTGTGGCTACATCATGGGAACAGACATGCAATGGAAACATGCAACAATCTTGCCCCCCCACTCCCTCCTGAAATTTAGCCAAGTTCCCACCCTAATATCTCTTAGACCATCCCCTCTGTTTATGATCCTTATCCTCTGCCAGGGACATCATGGGGATTCCCATACAGCCACCCCTCCCTTCCTGGGATGGACATGCTTCCATACCTCCCTGCCACCCCATCAGTCACCCAAGCCACTAATTGAACCCAGGTCACATGGGTCATAGTCAAGGCTTTATCCCTCTACAACACTGGGGTGGTAAAAATAACAGAAACATTATTTGCCTTGCAGTAGTGTACTCAGCTCACAAAGTTAATTATTTTTCAGAGCTAAGTAATTTATGGGACTTTTTTGTATTTTATGATCTGTATTAGCACTAACTGGCACACCTGCTATACCAAACACTGTTATTTTACAGTATATAGTTATAGTAAGGGAGACAACATTAATACCACAAGTGGACTAAAAGCAGGTCTCATTCTCCCATAGTACTAGTTTCTTACATTTAATGACTTAATTTAGTGAATCTTGGATTAACTTTGTTTTTTTTTAAAACTGTCTCTATACAATTTAATTAGTCTCTTGCTACAGTGTTCTAATTTTATTATTTCAAAGCTTGAGAGGCTTGCTATACATTTCCTGGGGAACCTACCAGCAGTTTCTGTGGGTTACCCTACTTACTGATTGTTTCTGGTGACATGCCTAGACATGCCTAGAATTGAAGGGTGGATGGAACCTGCTCTGGTCACCCTAGCTTCACTTGGGCTCATTATGCTCCCCTGCCCTCCCTTTAATTTCAACCTACCCCTTTTGTTTTATTTGTAGTAAATATAACCCCTTGTCTTCCTATCACACACCCATCTTCTTCCTATCACCTATCCTACTCTTTTATCCAAAAATAATTGATAGCTCACCTAGTCACTTTTTCCTTCTCCCATCTCTTTAAGAAATCTTTACCTCCCTATATCACTGTCTCATACATGACTGCTTTTTAACCCTTCATCTGTCCTCATTTTATAACTCGTTGCCCTATTCTACCCCCCCCCCCTAAATTTGCATACTATGCTCCCTACTTTGCACTAAGCCATTCTCATTCATACCTAATTTGCCTCTTTTCTAAGGTCTTTCTCACTCAAATATTTTACTGCCTATTTCATACCTAACCATGGTCAGCCACACATAGTTTACCTATTTTAACTTTCTCCCAGCTATTTATTCCTCAAGCATGCACTGAATTTTCTAATAGCTTAACCCTGCTTTTTCTCAGTCCTAATTAGCTTATCTCCCCATCTTCAGCTCTGACAACTTTTCCACTGAATCCTACCCAGTTACTAACTCATTAACAGTGTTTGACAAATATGCTTCTCCTACGCCTGACTACTTCACCTTTCCTTTTACTTTGTTATATTATTTGCTACTAAGTGACAATTACAACAAGAAATACCTCTCCCACTACAAGCCTCGCCTTCAAACACAATATGTATCATTCCTCAACATTAATCACTCTAAATGTTTTCAATGACTTACTCAGTCTTTACTTTAAATACAAAATTATTAATTCTTCATTTTATCAGCAGCCCAAATAAAGCAAAAAAAAAAAAGCAAAATTAACATAGTAAAACTACATCCGTCTCATCTGCACTCTTCAGTCATTAGACAAAGTGGAAACATTCACCCTATCCCTGGCCCTACTTCCTTCCCAATCTCTTCTTTATCCCTATCCCCTAAGCCTGCCACAATACCTCCCAATCAGTTTAAGTTTGCCTCCATAACTATCCCTAGTATCAATAACAAAGTTACTGAACTTCATGCCAGGATCTCACAGTAATCGCAAGATGTTGCTGTGATCACTGAATTGTGGCTAAAACCTCATATAAAAGACTCAGGTGTTCTACCTTCAAGGTTACAATACCATCAGGACTGGTTTACTACAGGTCCAAACATAGTGAAAATTTTAAAACACGAGGGAAGGAAGTCTAATATGGACTCTGCTTAGTTTAGCAGAAGCATTCTGGTGTCAAGTGGGAATAGGAACCATACCAGAAGTAGAAAAATCAGAAAGCAACTGAATGTGCCAAAAAAGAGAAGGATCAGATGGGAAGGGAAGAAAACTGGAAAAGCCATATAGTGGCAAGTATAGAGATCTCCTGAAACAACCTCATGTTGATCAGGATTTGACACAAGAAATGTTAAGGACAGGTGAGTTGAAACCAAAAGATAAAAGGTTAACAATAGCAGCCTAGGGCAGTTGACTGCATACACATTGATTTACAAAGTCTATTGAACATGTGGAAGAAGCAGATGAATAGAGGTACTCAAAAAAAGAATTGAAAACAATCACACATCTTCTTGATGGGTGTGGTACACTCATGGCAGATGGCCTGTACACTGAAAGGCATAATAATGTGGCAAGACTGTTGCAATGGAGTTTGTGCAAATACCGCAATATAAAAGTAGCTGAGAAACATTAGAAACATGAACCACAAAACATTATAGAGAATATAGAGAAATACACATCACATGGGATCACTCATTACCAACAGTTCAAAAATAGATTTGAGAAAACCAGATATAGTAGTCCGTGAAAAAAGATAAAAGTAGCACTGATAATTGAAATTGCTACACTTAGCGATTGCAGCACCTTACGTACAGAGAAACACAAAGTCATAAAATATCAGGGTTTGTATGCAGAAATGAGATGGTTGTGGAAGAAAGATACCCAAACAGTTCCAATAATAGTAGAAACAAAGGGTCTAATAAAAAAAAAACTTTAAAGTTGTATTTGGATATGGTACCAATACATGTAGCTCCATACGAATTGCAGGTGTAATTTATGGGTGCTGCAAAGAGCACTTTTGGCTAACATCAAAAACTGAAACAATAGAATCCAAGAACCAGGTGTAGAACATCTAAAATTTCTGGTATACCAGCAAGAAATTAAATCCAGTAAAAAAAGGGCACAGTACAACCATCCATATAAAACAGGGTTTATTACATCACGCTTTCGAATTGAAACTCTTTTTGAAAGCTTGATGTAATAAACCCTGTTTTATATGGATGGTCTTGCTGTGCCCGTTTTTTACTAAATTGAAACAATACTAATTTCATGATCTTTAATTATACTCTGACTTAGGTATGTGGTCCATTTCTGTTATGGTATTAGAAACTCAAAAGACCTGGAGAAATAAAACCTGAAAAAAATGGGAAATGGTGCAGTGGCTATTCTGTATCCCAACAACTATGAATGCTCTCCTTGTACCAATACGTTATTTGAATTCCATAGCACAGAGCTTTTCATCTATCACTTTAGATTAACTGATAATAAACATCTCTGTATTATTGTTCCAGATATTCCCCCAAGAAATAATATGTCCAGTCTTGAAGACATACTCTATAGGTTGTCAAATAAAATATCTATAAACAATTATTTTAAGAGATGTGAATACTGATAGTCAAAATTTTACATCAAACTTTTTTACCTCTGTCATTAACCTACATGCTTTTAAACAACTTATTACATCTTTAACATCCTATAGCAAAGTTGATAAAAATGGTTCCATTTTTGGCTTGATAATGGTCTCTGATCTCTGTAAATATGTCTAATTAGGAATCATTTCAGATTACTTTAGAGATTGTCAGCCTGCTTTTACAAATAGATATAGTCCACATATTGCCAACTATCACCTATACAAAATGATTCATACTCTCTCAAACATCAACCAGGATACCTGTACAGCCAGCTTAATACCCTTGAAATGGTCTACCCTGAAACCATACAACTGGATGAAGCAGTGCATAAATTTAATGGAATATTCTTGAGTACTTTATACAGCTTTGCACCAATAAAAAGGAAAACAGTAAAGACCAACTATGGTCCTTGGCTTTCCAATCACAATAACCTTCTCATCCATAACAGAGATAAGGCATGGACATAAATGCAAAAACATGTCTCCTCAAAACCTACAGTGCTTTAAAGAACTCTGCATGTTACTAAAAATACTTAAATTTCATCAGGAAGAAATATTTCTTTAATCTTCCAAACAAGCATAGATATAATCCTAAAAAATTCTGGTTGTCCATTAAAGAAATATTACACCCTGGAGCTAATAATGTAACTTACTTTTGCCCCAATATGTCTTCTTCAGAAACTGTTATCCAATGTAATTCTAAGTTAATAGAATGTACAATGACCCTCACTAAGTACTCCCCTCCTATTTCGTCTGACTCATCCCTACCCTCCAACATCTTCACCTTTACATTAAAACCTGTTTCTACTTTCTATATAAAATAATTATTAAACAAAATTAAACTGCGTTCGCCGTCTGCTGGTAAACTCCCAGCAGAATACCTCAAAAGAGCTGCCAGTTCCATTACTTATCAATTTTTTATGCTAATAAACAGGTTCATACTGTGGCTTAGCAGTTAAGGTCTTTGCCTTCCATGCAGAAAGTACAAGGTTTGATCCTGACCTCCGAACAATGTCTGTTTGGAGTTTGCATGTTCTCCCTGTGTCTCCGTGGGGTTTCTCCCATGTCCAAAAAACATGCTTAGTGTTTCTATCTCAAACTCACCAGTGACTGGAGCTGTGGGCAGCAGCAGCACAGACTCTACATGGTGCCCTATAGGGGGAAGAGTTGTACAGACCATCCATTTTGGGCATCTATTGTGGTGCGCAGTATCCTCAAAATAGGAGAACATGGATCACAGACTGCGTGCCCTGGCAGGGCTAGCTACTCAATGGTGTAAAATATGGCTCTAGGTGATTTGGCCATGTTGACTAATGTCACCAAAATGGGCATGGGTAGTTACCTGTGATAAGTGGGTTGAGGACCTGGCCTACTCTGACACACGCCAGGGACCTTTGCTAACAGTGGGAGGGATATATGTGCCCCTATTGGCCGGTGTGTGCATGCCATAAAGCCCAGCAGCCCTGGATCAATAACCTACTGGTTGGCCGGTGTTTATTTGCCCAGCCTGGGTTACCTGGGATAGCTCTGTTGAGCAAAAGCTAGATGTAAAACCTGCCAAACATGAACTGAAAATTGCTACACTTAATGTAGGTTTACTGACAGGATGCAGCTTGGAAGTGGATGATAAGATGGTAGGGAGGAGGCTGGACATCCTATGTATCCAAGAGATGAGATGGAAGGGCAGTGCAGCAAAGCCACTTGGCTTGGGATCCAGAGACTACTACTCAGGTGGAGGGCAGGCTAGAAATGGTGTAGGACTTGTGGTGAGAGAGAGGCTTCAGAAGGCAGTAAGTGATATATATCATCAGAATTAATGACAGACTCATGGCAGTCAAACTCCAGTGTAATGATAGGGCAGTATTCATAATCTCAGCCTATGCCCCACATCAGGGCTGTGATAGTGAGGAAAAGAGTGCATTCAGACAGCAATTGCAGGACCTACTAGATAAAGCAGGACAACATGAATTGGTGTTGATAATGGGTGATTTGAATGCACATATTGGGAAAGACAGAACAGGATATGAGGACTGCCTGGGTCCACATGGGTGGGGCAACAGAAATAAAGAAGAAGAAGCCATTCTAGACTTCTGTCTGGCAAATGGCTTGATAGTAGCCAACACGTGGTTAAGAAAGAGAGTCAGTCACAAGATCACATACAAGAGTAGTCAACATGCAACTCAGGTAGACTTCCTCCTAGTAAGGAAAAGGCACTGGGGTAGAATCCATGAAACAGTCGGCCCACAACATTAACCACTAGTTGCCACAATCAGCTGTAAGCAGTGGTCAGAGAAGGCTCTAAAGTCAAAAGAGACCAGGCTGAAGACCTGGAAGTTGATGGGAGAGAAAGCACAACAGTTCAAGGAATTACTCAGGGCTCTAGCACCCCAAGAAGAGGAAGAAATAGGTGGAGTTGAAGACAAATGGCAGCGCCTAAAATAGCATGTGTGAGGACTACAGAAAAGATATGTGGCTGAGCCAGGTATGGAAATAAGTACATGAGGAAAGCTGGTGGTGGAATGCAGATGTCCAGGAAGTCATCAAAAGAAAGAAGGCGTGCAGGAAGAAGTGGGAGATAGAAAAGACTGACCAGACTAGGAAGGACTACTGGTTGGCTAACAAAGAAGCTAAGAAACAAGTTGCAATAGCAAAGAATAGGGCATTGGAGGCACTGTACCACCTCCTGGAAAGTGACACAGTAAGGGACACAAATAAACTATATCAGGTTGCAAAGCAAAGACAGAAAGATAAAAAAGATAGTCAGACACCCTTCATAAGGGGTGCCAGCAATAACCTGTTTACCAGTCCAGAGGACATCAAAGGCAGATGGAAGGAGTATTTCCAGCAGCTTCTGAATGAAGAAAACCCCACAGAAGCTGTACTGCCCCAGAAACAGCCAATAATGAGAGAAGAAGAGGAGCCCACCCTAGAAGAAGTAAGAACAGCATTAAGGAAGATGAAGTCAGGGAAAGCAGTAAGCTCAGATGAGGTCACATAAGATATGATAAAGATGCTGGGTGAGAGGGGAGAAATGTTCCTGAGGATACTAATATCAATGTGGAGAGAAAGGTGTATCCCAGATGACTGGAGAATAAGCATACTCGTGCCACTGTACAAGAACAAAGCAAAGGGGACATCCACAACTGTGGGCAGTACAGAGGCATCAAACCCCTATCACATTGCATGAAAGTTCTGGAGAGGGTGACTGATAAACAGATACTCAGAGTAGTAGAATGTAATATGGGAGATGAGCAGTTTGGATTCAGATCAGGATGCAGCACAATTGACCCAATGTTTGCATTGAGACATTTACTTGATAAGAAGCTACAGATGAGGAGAGAGTCCAACTGGGCATTCCTAGACTTGGAGAAAGCACATAGTCCCAAGAAAGCTGATCTGGGCAGTACTGCAGTGGTTTGAAGTCCCAGAAACATTGGTAGAATTAGTGCTGGCTATGTACAAGGACCCAGTGACTCAAGTACGAACAGTGTTCAGCCTCACAGAGGGTTTCCCAGTGGGAGTGAATGTACATCAGGGTTCAGCTCTGAACCCACTACTGTTCATACTGGTGATGGACTACATTAGCACTACATTAGCAAACAGGTTGGAGGGGACGGATCAACAAAGCTGTTGTATGCAGACAATGTGGCAGTACAGGCAGACTCTGAGCTAGAACTTCAGCAAAGAATAGGAGAATGGAATGCAAATCTGAAGGCACACGTGATGAAACTAAGCAAAGATAAGATGGTGGTAATAGCAGCAAATTGGGGAAATCAGAAGAAGCTGAGAATAGAGATAAAAGGGAAGATAGTGGAACAGGTAAACAGCTTCAAGTGTCTGGGAGGGGTAGTTGAGGAGAAGGGTAGTCAGAATAAAGAGGTCAAAGCTAGAATCAGAGGGGCTGCAGCCAACTGGCATAGAGTATTTGGTGTAGTCTATGACAGAAGAATGCCAAAGAAGCTGAAAAGTAAGGTGTACAAGAGAGTGGTGTGACCAGTACTACTGTATTGTACAGAAACCTGGGCAGTAAAGGCAGAACAGCTGAAGAAGCTAGAGGTGATGGAAATGAAGTGCCTGAGAAAGGTGGTAGGATGCACACTGTGGGACAGAAGAAGAAATGAGGACATAAGAGCAGAAGCCAAAGTAGCTCCAATTGCAGAAGAGATCAAAGAGAATAGATTATAGTGGTTTGGACATTTGTAGAAAGGCAGAAGACAATCTGGTGAGGAAGATTTGGGAAAGACAGACAGGAAGAAGCAAGGATGTCCAGCAAAGAGGTGGATGGATTGTGTGAAAGAAGATCTGTGACATTCAGGCATCAGTGTTGAAGAAGGCAGGAGTGTGGCACTGAATCGAGAGAGGTGGCGACAGTTAACAGGATACCCCGACCCCATGTAGAAAAATGGGAAAAAGGGGGCTGATGATGATGATAAAACAGGTTCATACAGGAATTGTATGTTCCTTACCACTGGAAAAAAATCTACATTATCCCTTTCCACAAAGGTGACAATTCCACTGAAACATCCAGCTTTAGACCCATTGCAATTTTATCTCCCCTTTCAAAAGGATTGGAAAAAATATGTCCGTAAGCAACTGTACTATCATCTCTTAGCAAGAACAGCTCCTCACTATAACACAACAAGGTTTTCTACCAGCTCCTATGACAATCACTACCCTTTTAACATTCACAAACACCATTAATAGAGTGATGTCTAAAGCTGTCAATACAGTTTCTCACAGTTTTTCACAAAAAACCCTCCCATTAAAATTGTTTACCTTGTGCCTATTACATTCTACTTTTCAGTGGCTTACTAAGTACTTGCCTGTTCAACATTGGTCTGTTAAATGGCACTCTAGCCTTTTTTCCTTACCTTTCCATCAATACTGGTGCACCACAAGGTTCTATTCTTGTTCCAGTACTATTTAATAATTTTATTAACAATTTACACACATCTTCTCAACAAGAGCTGTCAGACACAGCCTGTATTCAAACTGTATGGCCAACACCTGGGACACAGTCCCTACATCAACCAGTTCTATACCTTATACATTCCAGCCATTATTAAAATAATTCCTTTTAAACTCTTGGTTTTGTTCTTGCCAAGTTAACATACTAATAAACCTTTTCACTAATATCCCCATATTACCTGCCTCTCATCTTACACATCTCATTTCCCCTGGCAAGCTCTAATACTGTGACAGTTTTTCCTCCTGGCTAATGTCTCCTACACCTGTAGTATTTAAATCTTCTTATCTTCCTGTCTCTCTTCCCTATGCCCTCTGACCGCTGTCTCTAACTCAAATATTTGTACTTCTGCTGTATATAGAAAACTCCACTATACCGGTCTTCCACTCAACATCTTATCCTGTCTATGTCCTGCTTCTGTACTGTGAATCAAACATCCCATCCTTATGTAACATAATAACTTACTCTATTAGATTAGAAATATAATATTATCATTTTGAAAATCATTTTTGTGCACCACTCTGTAGCTGTGGCTTTTACTTAATATGTGTGTGTATGTTTCAATGAACATGTATTTTGGGCCTCTGCTGTAAATGGGTGTTCAACTTCACTACTATTTATCCATATGACATTGCATTCTTAAGCAACCTCGCATTATAGTAACTTGCATTTATACATATTATAAACTATTCTTTGATTTGATAATTGTGTAATATTATAATTGTTATATAATATTGCAACTGTGGTCTCCTGTACTCTATATATGTATGTTCTAATTTGCAACATGTATCTGTAGAGCTTTTCTCCCCGGGCCTCTAATGAGAATGGGTACCATTGCCCATTTGGACTTTCCCAGTAAACAGATGTCAAGGAATAAATATTCCTGCAGTAAAATATACCCAGGGAACTTAGGCATCTGAAATGTAGCCTTTTCTGCATGTACCCCATTACTTTTTATTGCCCATTATTTTATTTCTATGTGTGTGTCACCCTGCGTAGATTTTAATCTGTATTTGTACTATTTTCTTTATTATTTAAATAAAGCTGATTTACTCACCCTTAAGCTATTTTGGCTGACATCCAGCTTTATATAAATGCACTGTTATTTATCTGAAAAGAGGGTAAGCATTATTTACACTGCTGATTAATAAAGTGAGGGACATGTGTCTCCCATTAGCATGCTTAGGTCTACTGCCATTGATGGAGATTAATTGGTGTATTTATATTTGGTGTTTAAAAGCAACCAGTAGCTGAGTGTCTTTGCCCTTATCCAAATTGGTGGTAGTACTACCATCCCAGAAAAAAACCTGTGGGAAATCAGACAATTCTACTAGCCTTCCCTGGGAAATGTGTGTGTGTGTGTGTGTGTGTGTGTGTGTGTGTGTGTGTGTGTGTGTGTGTGTGTGTGTGCGTGTGTGTGTGTGCGTGTGTGTGTGTGTGTATGTATCTGTGTGTCTGTGAATATTAATTTGTGTCAAAAGCAATTGCTATAGATAAAGAGGCAATGGAATGCATTGGTTCACAGAGAGAATGGTGAGAAAGAGGCCTTGGTGCTAAACCAACAGCTCAACTCTGTATATGTCCTGTGTGAAGTCTAGTCTAGGTGTAGATGTTGGAAGCCCATAACTAGGATAGCAGGACATATTTCCTTTATGGTATTGGGGCCAACTTGTATTCTGTGAATTAATTATTGAGATACACTTATGTGCATTTCCTTGCTAACTTGATTGGCAGTGGTAGGATTCAAACTCCAACTGTGCCACCCATCCTAATGTCACATTTAGTGGCATCTTGCAACCTTGATGGCAGTTTTGACACCCCACCCCCACTCCATCACAGTGGAAACTAGGAAATCTGTATATGTTTAGTCAGATGTTTACTTTATTGGTACACTAATGCCATTACATCATGTGTGTTTTGGTGGAAAAGTGTTACAAGTGGATCCTATTCTACCAGTACAATAAAAACAACAAGGTGCATGAGCTGCTTTCCTCCCACATTAATAATTTTATTTTGAGAGGCTTAAAAATGTTTCAACAACTGTGATTACCCCATGTAAATGTTCTCAGATTGAACAAGAGAAGTATTGTAGTTTTTGGCTTCACAGGTGTTAACTCCATATACAATTAACTGAAAAGCTATGTTCAAATGTTTATCTTGAATTCTAGATCCTGCTAAGGCTGTCCAGGTTAAGCCCTTCCCCCTCTCATCTTGACCAATGCACTGAATACTTAGCTGAGAGCAAAACAGATACAAATCTTTAGGTTGACAAACAAAGCAGACTTGAGACAGTGTTTGATGCTTTCATTTTTGAATGGCATCTATCACAAATTGTTCCACTGCACTGGACATTCATGAAGCAAATACAGTAGTATTTACACTGAAATCAGAAGGCATAGCTCTGAAGTGCTACTACATAAAAGAAGATGGCATATTTTAAACTAAGATATGCATGTAATGATTCCTCACTTGGAAGTCTTCATGATTAAGAGCATGAAAAAGAAGTTATGTTCTTACCATAGCATTCCATGTGTTGTTGATCTTCATTCGTTCATTAATGATGGGTGTCAGTTCCATTCTCGGAACCGAGTCGGCCATTATACCAAGCTCGTGCCAGCCAAAAACTCTCGATCTAAGTTCTTACCCATAGTGCCTCTCTCCATATTACCTAAGATCAAGTTTGCCCATATGGAAAGGATAGACCACAGAGAGAAAGTGGAGACTTTTTCTGAGCAGCTGCCTTATCCTAGGATAGGACCATAGCTGAACCTCCAAGAGTCTTTTGGAGGGAGTTGTGGGTGGGCTGTAATGAATGAATGAAGATTAGCAACACAGATGGAACGTTATGGTAAGAACTTAACTTCTTTATCTGATGTTGTTAATCTTCATTCATTCCTTACTGATGGGACAGAGTCCCTAGCTACCTTGTTTCCTGGGAGGCCCTATGGAAGAATATTCCTGAATACCATTGAACCAAAGGATGCTCTTCCCCTGGAGACCATATCCAATTTATAGTGAGTGATAAATGTATGAGTAGAGGCCCATGTTGCTGCTGCACAAATGTCATCCATGGATATTCTCGGATGAAAAGCCACAGATGTTGCAACTGATCTCATGGAATGTGCTTTGATTTTAGAAGGTAAAGAAACCTTGTTTCATTGATAAATAAATGAAATGCAGTCCCTCAACCATTTAAACAATGTAACCTTGGCAACCGGTTTTCCCAATTTTGATCCTGAGTATGACATGAACAATTGGTCAGATTTTCTTATGGGATTAGATCTTTTAAGATAAAAATGAAGTTGTCTGTGCACATCAAGCAAAGGAAATGTTAATTCTCCTTTGCTTGAGAAATTTGGGAAGAAGACTGGAAGGTCAATTGTCTGATTAATTGACAAACTAGGAAGCCAGAAGGATGCTGTAGACAGGGGAGGACAAGTTGTTCTTTCTTTCAGTCACTGGAAATGGAGGAACCAAGCTGTCAGCTTGAGGTTTGATAAATTTGGATATGTCAATCCATGTGGATATGATAGTAGTTCCAGAATTGGATCCAGAATCCAAGGTTGCTGTAGTAGGTGAGGCCAAAGGAAATGGAACCAAATTTGTTGTGGCCAGTAGGGAGCAATGAAGAACACTCTGCTTCTCAAATGATGGGCTTTCATCAAAAATTTGAGAATCAGATGTATTGGTGGGTAGGCATACAAAAGTCCCTCGGGCCAATTGTGTACTAGAGCATCCCTCTGGGACTCCCCCCTTCGGGAAGATCAGGGCAAAGTAGCTGCTGCATTTGTGGTTTAAGGGGTATGCGAATAAGTCACAGCAAGGCTGGCCCCAGCAACTGAAAATCTTCTTTGTTGTTGCAGGATTGAGGGACCACTCGTGAGGCAGGAAAATGCATCGGCTCAACTTGTCTGAAATCATGTTGGAGTTCCCGGGAATGTGCATTGCTATCAGAAAGTGGTTGGAAGCAATCACCTATTGCCAAATTCCCATGGCCTCTCAACACAAGGGGTAGGACATGGTTCCACCTTGTTTGTTGATGTACCAGACTACTGACATGTTGTCAGACTGGATGGCAATTGTTCTTAAAGGGAGAGCAGATTAGAATGCTTGCAATGCTAGAAGCACTGCCCTCATTTCTAGAACACTGATATGCAGATTGGCATCTATGGGTAAGCAAGTGCCTTGGACTGTCTTTCCTTGATAATACCCCCACCCCATTAGGGAGGCGTCCATGGTCACTATAGCTTTGGGCTGAGAAGAGGAGAAAGGAAGACACCATAGGTTCTCTTCTGGCTCTATCCACCAATGTAAGTCTTGTTTACAGCGATCTATTATCCTGATCTGAAATAACAGGGTGAGGTTCAAAGGGGACTATCGTGTTAGCAAAAGACACTGAAGAAGCCTCATATACAGCCTTGCCAGTGGTACCATCATTATAGAAGCTGCCATGGACCCTAGAAGCTGAAGGACTGCTCGAAAAGGCACTTTGTCCTGACTGAGTATCACTCGGAGTTGTGCTCGGATTCTTTGCATCCTGTGAAGAGGGAGGTATAATAGACATGATTGGGTATCGAATTCTTCCCCTATGAACTCCAGTCTTCAAGAAGGAATTAGTTTGTATTTGTCTTTGTTCACCATTATCCCTAGCTGTTTTAGGAGACATAAGGTGAAATTGATTGCTGAGGTCAGTAGATGCTTGGTTGGGGTGGTGAGGAGCCAATCATCCATATATGGAAACACTCAGAATCCTTGCAGTCTTAAGTGAGCTGTTAACCATTTCCATGCATTTGGTGAACACTCTGGGGGCTGTGGAGAGACCAAAGGGCAATGCTCAGAATTGGTAGTGATTGGCTCCCAGCCAGAAGTGGAGAAATCTCCTGGATCGCTTGTCCATTTTTATATGGTAATACACATTCTGAAGATCTATAGAGCACTTCCAATCATCTTTGCCCAGGAAGGGGAGTATAAACTGTACCGTGACCATCCAGAATTTTTCTTGTTGGACTAACTTGTTTAGGATGCTGAGGTCCAGAACTGGCCTCTAGTCCCCTGTTTTCTTTGGCACTAAAAAGAACCTTGAGTAAAAAACAGATTCTATTTGGTCTGGAGGGACTTTTTGGATGACTCTTTTTTTTAAGCAACTTTTGAATTTCAAGAGCTGCTGATTCTCTTTGACTGGGTGGTACATTGGGAATGAATCTTAAAGGCGTTGGGAAAAGGTTGAAGGGAATGAGATAACCTCTGGTGATTATCGTCTGCACCCAAGAATCTGAAGTTATTTTTTTGCCAGACAAGGTGGTGCAGAGAAAAATTACCCCCAGCTGCTTCCAGAGGTAAGCAATCAGGCTGCTCTTGAAGAGCGCTGGTAGGACTGATCCAAGAAAGAATCTCTGGACCCCTGGTTATGTGGACCCCCTCTGCCTCTGAAGGGATATCTTCCAGTTGAGTTCCCCCCTCTGCCCCAGGGGGAAAACTCACCACGTGTGTCATGGGAAAGACCTTGGGACTTTCTGTACCACATCTTTCCTCTCCTCTGATTCCTGGAGTAGGATTGTTAAGGTGTGGAAATGCACGCCCATGGCAGACAAGGTCTTACTGTCCTTTCAACCCCTGGCTAAAGTATCTTTCACCTTTGGGCCAAAAAGGGATGATGCTTCTACAGAGGCGTTAAGGAAGAAAAACTTAAAATGGTCCATGAAGTCACAAAGATGCATCCAGGTGTGACATATTGTAACAAGACCCATGCCCGCTGCTCTAGCCACCCCTTCAGTCGAGTATGAAATCAACCTCATGGACGGATTAGAGATTTATTCCAGGGTCTCAAGCTGTGAGGCAACTTTGTCCTGTACCTCATCAGACACTCCTCCTGCCAGAATCTCTGAGAGTTTGGTAATCAGGTTTCTCTGTAGTCGAGTAAAATGTGCCAGGTAATTCAGGGACCAGATGATAAAGGTCGCTGAAGAGTATACCTGCTTCACCAGTCTGTCTATCACCCAAGACTCCCTGTTTGAGGAATGGACAGTAGAGCTCTCCTTGGAGAGCTCTTCTTTTTTGTGGCTGCCACCACAACCATAGCATCTACTGGAAGGGCCTTAGACCAGTGATGATTGTCCTGAGGGTGGTGAGACAATTTTTTCTGGACTCTGAGGGATAGGTTCAGTGGTATCAGGACTATTACATGCACACTCCATGATGAGCTCTACGAGTTCATCTGCAGGCGAGTTTACCCAGGAAGTAGAGGGCCAGGCTCAGAAACCCTGCAAGAATACGGACTACTCGGGGGAAGTGGTGGTGGACTTCCAGTCATCCTGCTGCTTAAGGATCTCCAAGATGTCTCCAAAGGAGACATCATCAGGCGGTGATCGTGGGGACCCCTTCCCCTTCATCATAGTCTGTATCTTCTGTCAAGGTTTCCCCTGGGGAATCCACATGCTATGTCTTGCACAACCTCTTGCAAGGAACCTCCTTGATGGGAGTATCTGAGGAGGATGCTGCAGAGGGGGAACCTTGCTGAAGGGTTTCTTGAGGTTCCCGAGCCCAGTGTCCATGAGTAGTGGGCTGTGTCAACTGCAATTCAGAGGATGGGGAGTGATAGGTCTCCAACACTGAGGGAACCAACTGAGAGACAGCAGAGGCCAGAGCTCTCTCCATCACCTGGAAAGCAGGTACTCCTAAAGAGGGGTGGGAGCCCAGAACTGAGAGAGACAACCTTGGGACCGGGGTCACACCCCCGTTCTGAAGAACCCACTGCCAGGGGCCATGGAAGAGATGACTCCACCAGAGTAACAAGAACCGAGGCAGGTGTGTGGAAAGGAGACACCATGCCAGGGAAGCCAGTGCCGACAGACTAGTCCCAGTCCCGAGAATGGCCTGGCTCAGAAAGAGCTGAACACCAAAGGGTAGGTTCTGGTACCATGGTAAGATCTACCACCGGCACCAAAGAGGCTGGAACCAGGGTTGGCATCGGTGACAGGTGCTCCAAAACCAGGAAGGAGGTCAAAGGAGGAAAATATTGTGGAGTCCTTGGATGAAATCCCTCAGCTTTGAGTGGGAGGGAGGGATGGCTTAGATGGAGTAGAAAGTCATCTGGCCACCAAGAGTTGATCCACTAGCCTCACTGCATACAGCTCTGAAAGACTCTTGGAGGATTGTATAGACATCCCCAAGAGTGAAGTAGGGTGGTCTAAGAAAGGGATATACTGCTGGCCAGCAAATGGATCCATCAAGGGGGAATATCTGGTCTGGGGGAGTATTTCACCTTTTGGCACTGAGGTTAAAGGACCAATCTGAAGTACAGGGATGGGAGGAGTGAACAGTTCCTGGATGTCTATTGTTAGTGCCGAAAAGTGAGTCAGTGCCAATGTTGTGGTAGTAGTCAGTGCCATTGTCTGTGTAGTCATGGGAGCCAAAGAAGTAGTCGACACCGAAGCTGGTTTCAGACTTGGAACCGAGACTGGTGCTGAGGTGGAAGGTTTAGGCCTCAGAGCCAAAGATGGTGCCAGTTTAGGGGCTTTCTGTCTCGCTTCCTATTGCTTAGTCTCAGAATCATGAGGAGGGTATTGACTTGCTCCTCTTTTTGTGTCTTTCTTAGGATGTGGTGAGTCCTCCAACTTGGAAATAGCCTCCACGAAAGGAGATTTTAGTAGTCCTTTAAGCATTCATTTATTCTTGTTCTCCGCAAGTGTATGGGAGCTGAAACCTTTACATATGTCACAAGGGGGTTTCACCGAAAAGTGAGGGACCCCTAAACAATAAACACAAGAGTCATAATAATCCACATTAGGCATCTTTCTACTGCACTGAACACAGTGCTTGAAGCCCGTGGTACCCTTCTTATCCTACATGTCCCGACAATAAAATGAAGAAATTAGGAGACAGAAAAAAAAACAGAGAAAAGGTTTTTTTTTCTTAACAGGAAAAGGTAGAATACCAACTATGGTAAGAAAAATACCCAGAGGGTAAGGAGAAAAGGCTTGTACCAACAATGGTACATTAGATTACCAACTTTGGTAGAAAGGAAAAAAAGGCAAGGGAGAGAGAGACACACAGCAATTACAAAATAAAATACAAGATATATATAAATATATATCAAACAAGTGAAATTTAGCTATAAGAAGTTAACAACTGGTAAACAAGAAAAATTGACAAAAATTCAATGATTTAGCTGAGAGCCTGGTCTGACACGTCTTGTTTTGTATGCGGCAAACAAGATTTGAGGTAAAATTGAGATAAGCACTATGGGTAAGGACTTAGCTCGAGAGTTTTTTGGCTGGCGCAAGCTTGGTATAATGGCCGACTCGGTTCCAAGGACGGAACTGACACCTATCAGTAAGGAATGAATGAAAATTAACAACATCAGATGGTGAACATTTCAATGTAGTGATGAAAGAACAAGAAAAGTGTCAACTATGTGTTTGCAAATGCAAAGAATTTGGGTAACTGCTGTATGTAATACACTAGCTAGAGAATTGTTTTACTTAACAGATGGAACTGATAATCACTTTTTCCTGCAGTCTTGCTTTCAAAACCTATTGGATGATGTTGGTTTACATATGCCATCAATGTATCATTGATAACTGCTCAGTGCTGGATCCAATTAACTCCACTAAACTTGCATCAAAGTAGAGACCATGCCTAGAAACAAGAAGCATAATTTAGCCTGATGCGATTAACTACATACCCCATGATCAGCAGAAAAGAATCAGTCAGCAGATTACTTTACCAATAAAGGAACTTCGTTCCTATTGCTGCTGCTGAAAGTAAAAGTACTGATATGGGTAGTATTCCACTTTGGGTAACAAGGGAGATGTTTCTTATCATTTTGGAGCAATTACTTTTAACTATGTAGGTTTATGGGTCTGGTTCTTTAATCTCTTCCTGACACTATCTGTCTTTTTCTCTCTATCCATCCTCTCTCTGTCTCTCTCGGTCTCTTCCCCCCACCCCACCCCCATTCTCTCTGAGCAAATGATAGAAAATCAGAACTATGATGACAGAAGACTTGGTAAGGAAGAGAACAGAATATTTTTACTGAAGACTCTGTAGTTTGGACTAGTTTTCAGTTTGCTGTCTAATTTACTGCAAAGATCCTTAAGTAAAGCTTTTCTCATCAAGTGTGCTGCATATTTATTTCCTGTTCTGTGTAACATAATGATGAAAGCTGTTTCTAACATCAGACCCCTTCTCATGTGTGCTGTCAAGTGATGGTATGATAGACTGATAGAGCAGAAGAAGCGTTTGTAAGCAAACACAAGGTGGACCGCATTCACTGTGATAGTGAGTAAAAGTCAACCAAGTATATTCAGACAGTGGTAATCTTTGTGCCAAATACTATTTGTAATCCTGCAAATCTGGTGACAGGTCTTCTCCAGTTTGGAAGGAGGAAAGGACTGTTATGTAGAATGGTTTAGGAGAGTTTGACACTTGCCTTTTTATATTGGGCCTCTTGGGTAAAGAATTTTTTTTGCCCTTGTTAATATCCTATGTTGATGGTTGGATTTCTTACTAACTGCATCAACGTGCTAACCCAGAATTTATCTCTTGATCATGCCAGTGTCAGTAGTACAACAGGTAGCACACTCAGTTTTGTTGCAGAAGGGTTCTACTCCTACATCAGGCAGATGGATTGCTGACACTGTAGTGCAGCATAAGGGAGGTACTGCATTCCTGAGTGTGTAGATTGAGGCCTCATCTGCCTGATTTGGTGGTAGCTCCGGTTGATGTAAAAGATCCCACAGCACCTATTGGAAATAATATGGGAGGTTCCCCAGTGCCTGTCCAAATTTCCCCTAGTAGTATAAATACCACTTTTGGACTCTTCTGAAAAGACAGTATTAGCAATCAATAGAAAACTATATTAAAACTTTTATCTTAGTCTCTAGGTCCTGTTAGAGCAGTCCATTTTATGGATTCATTTGGTCAACAAAGGATAAATGAATCTATACTTATATACTTAATGATTTTTGTTGCTTTGAGATGGGTATCATAAGAAGCTTGGATGAAATATTTTTTTTTTCTTGAATTCTGTGGAGTTTTACTTGAAAGTTAATTGTTTTCCTTTTATTAGTATTTAGATGTAATCAGAACTATCCAGTCAATGTGGAAAATAGTAAAGCTCAGTTGTAGTTTTTGCTATATTTCCAGTACAGAATGGTTCCCTACAATCCCTACAGAGAAGAAGTCATCCATATAGTGTACTAAATAGGTGGCAGGACAGCACATTTCCATATATTACTTACAAATATAGTAAACAACAGTGAACCGAGAACTGACCCCCTAGGTGAAAAATAATAAAAGGAAGCTCAGCCAGAACAAGGATGGAACTGTGTGTATTTAATGAAACCAAGTGCTAGAAAGCCTGACAGCCTGAAAATGAATTTGCTGCAGCAGGGAATTTATTTTTGTTTTCCATGAAAAGCAGCGGTTTGGAAAAAATAAACAAACACTTTTTTTAAGTTCAAGTACCATTTCAGATATAAGCCTGTGCCAAAGTGGCAGTTGATAAAGTAGAGGTGATGGCTCAAATCAATAATTTGTAACGTCACAATAATCTTGGCACATCAACACCATGTATAATGTTAGAACGCACATTATCTAGTCTAGCATCCTCTCCATGTCAGACGTGTTGCCCTCCATTGTCATATTTGTTATTTACAAAATACCATACAGGCTAAGTATAGGATGACAACAGGAATCAAGCTGGTATACCTAGCCAACAAATAAGCTGCGGAAACTAATTGTCTCAATCATTATATTGTTTAAGGTCCTTTTGAAAGAGTCAGCCAGCAAGGTTAAAGACTGGTTAGATGGTTTGTACATACCTATAACATTAATTCATATGGATCTCCCAGTATCTGTGCTAACCAGAGCTGTAACTTGGCTAGGAAAAATGGGGCAGATGCCCTGGGCACAAGCTGTTAAGGGGTAAAATCATCATGTGCCAGTGGTGTGCAAATTCAGCACTGATGTTGATTTAGGAAGTTGCAGGCATATCATGGCTTTATAAATTAATGCAAATACTACAGTCATGGCATTGTGTGAGAGTGTGACAGTAACTATTTCAAGCAGCTTGTTACAGTTACAGCAGGAGCACAAAAGGGCTTTTTCTATCACATCTTTGGGAATTTTTTTTTATTTCCTCCTCAACTTTGTGTGGAAGGAATACCAGTTTGAGGAAATGCACAAGGCACTAGGTGGCCTATGGTTTTGCTGATAACTATTACCAATCTCTTTCACTTGACTTGCTAAATCTGGAGATTAACTGAGCATTTCAAGGATTCCTGGTTGAATAGAGTTGCACCACCTTCGCACTTATGAATTTTATCTTAAATAAATACAAAATAGAAGGCAGGGGAATCTGGACCACATTCTGTGATAAGGAGTTACTGGCACATTAGTGATGGTTAAAACATCACACTGACTAAGAGTTCACTCAAAGTAAATTACCCAGATTTACTGAATATGCTTCTAAGGTTTATATTTGCAGGTCTGATGTTGTTTTTGATAGACCAGATACAACAAATAGGGTCTTAAATTAGAAGCTCTAGGAAGCAGGCTCCAAGGTCAGGTAGCCATTTCCCCTTTTAGAAGAAGCTTGAACATGTACATCTTAAACTTCATGGACACAATAAAATCTGCTCTTTAGAACATTCTGATTCACTTGAATCTGTAAGGATGGCTCCTAACTCTGGACTGCTTTGGTGTTATCCTTCTGGCATATCTATTAGAGACTTCGTACCATCAAACTTTTAGAGTGATTTCATATACTGTTAATATTCTGGTGTCAGGCAAAAGTGATATTAAAGTGATATATGCCTTCACAAGGATCCAATGGAAGGTACTGTTTTTGCAGTAATGAAGACACCTCTGCTTTCTGATTAACACAGAAGAGGTATAAAGAGCTCTCAGCATGTCAGCTGTTCATATATATTGAAATCCATCAACAAACGTTTCTGGTACCTTACAGAATAAGTGCTTCTTCTTCCTGGTACCTGATATACACAGTAAAGGGTCATCTTCAGAAGACCAGACCAGTGTTAGTCTTGGTATGACCAAACCCAAGAGTCAACAAGTGAGGACGTATAATTAGTATTTAATACTTACTGAAGTAGACAGTGAATATAAAAACAATAGAAGTAAGGAATGTAACAAAATGAAACTGTCAATGCAGACAACCAGTGCAGAGCAAGAAGAACAAAACTGCAATGGTCACTGTAGTAGCAACACTAAGAGTTGGATAGGATCTGTGCTGCATGCTGTATACCGCTTGGTTGGGAGGTCGGGCATGAGAAGACATACACATGCAGCTCGCAAAGGCAGCCATTATGAAGCTGGCAACAAGACTGTTACTGAGTGGGAGGGGGTTTTGGCCACTCCCCAGAAGCAATATGATGTAGCACCAGCAACCTGGAGGAGGCTGAGGCAGAAATGGTAAAGTTGTCAATCAAGGAGAGAAGATGATGGCAGCTGCAAGTAACTGGAGCAAAGAAAAAAATAACTCCAATATCATGAACCAGTGCAGCAAATTATAATATACTATATATATATATATATATATATATATATATATATATATATATATATATAAAATAAAGAAAGGAAGATGTGATAGCTAAACAGATGAAGTCATCAGCTCCACCCCAGACTTTGTATTACTGAGCTTTAAATGACTGATATTCTCTGAATGCCTTGTCCAAAATCTTAACAGGCAGGAGTCAAAGAGATCATGAGATGCTAGTTGTCAACTGCAATGTTAATGATTTTTCGAAAGTGTTGTGGTGGCACTGAAAAGGAAGCCAGCAAGTAGGTGTTTTTGAGGTTATCCCTGCAAATGTCCTGATAGGGAATGATTTCAGTAATGCAGTACCATGTGCTCATGCAGTTACATGCAGTCAGGCTTGGAGACAAGCATGTGGGTCTGGTAGCCTGGGGGAGACCCAGACAGACTGCACACTTTCAGCCAGGCCTGGTGAGGTGGTTACTTCAGGGAGGGAGCTACTCTGTAGCAATGAGACTGAAGATGAGCCACAGCTGCTTTTGGGTACTGATATTCTCTTGGACAGAGTGACTGCAAGGGCAGAGGTGAGTAGTAGTACCCAGGCTGATAGTGAGGCACCGCTGTCAGAGGATGCCAGACTTCCTGTGGAAGGGGAGCTGGGAAGGGTTACAAAGAGACAGCAGAGACAGCAGAGACAGGCTCAGCTCTCAGACCCTACATTGCAAGGCCTGAGGCAGGTAGCTAGTGAGGCACCTGATTCTGAAGTGAAGGGGGAATCTGTATACTGGGACAAATGGTTACTGTATAGAGAGTGGACCCCTGAGGGAGGGCTAGAAGGTGAGAGAATACAGCAGTTGGTAGTGCTCAGAGCCTACCTTCTACAACTTCTAGCCATAGCCCATGATATTCCCTTTGCAGGTCATATGGGCATAAAATGTACAAAGAGACATATTATGCAGAACTTCTATTGGCCTAGAATTTCCAGAGAAGTAGCAGGGTACTGCAGGACCTGTAAACAGTGCGAAAAGGTAGGCAAGGCAGGAGAGAAGGTGACAGCTCCTTTGATGCCTTTGCCTGTGACTGAGGAGCTATTTCAGAGAGTATCTATGGATATTGTTGCGCCTCTGAGTACCCAAGTTCCACAGGGAAAAAGAATATTCTAGTGGTAGTAGATTATGCTACAAGATACCATGAGACAGTGGCTTATCCTTCATTGAGACAGAAAAGCTGGCAAATGCTTTGTTAGAGATTTTCAGCAGGGTAGGTTTCCCAAAAGAAATACTGACTGACAGAGGTGCCAATTTCATGTCACATCTGCTGGCTTGTCTGTGGAAGTACTGTGGGGTGAAGCACCTAAAGACCACCCCTACCATCCCCAGACTAATGGTCTTGTTGAGAGGTTAAACTCTACACTCAGGTCCATGCTACAGGCATTTGCATACCAGTTTAAGAGGGAGTGGGACAAATATTTTCCCCATCTGTTGTTTGCTTACAGAGAGTTTCCCCAGGAATCCACACATTTTCACCCTTTGAATTGTTGTATGGGCATAGGGTGAGGGGGCCTCTAGACGTAATTCATGATGAATGGGAGGGTGAGTGTGAATCTCACCAAGAATCTATTGTGGCGTATGTCCTAAACCTCAGGACAAGGCTCAGGGAACTCATGGGCTTGACCCAGGAGAATCTGGCAGAAGCCCATCAGCAGAAAACATTCTGGTATGACAGGAATGCTCGAGCTAGAGTATGCTGTGGGGCAGCAGGTTATTGTTCTTATTCCTGTCAGACACAAGCTGCAGGCAGCTTGGGAGGGACCCTACAAGTTAGTAAGGGACGTCAGTGATGTTAACTACATGGTAGAACTGTTAGGCAGGAGGCAGTAGCACAAATTGTACCATGTTAACATGATGAAACCTTACCATGATAGGGAGGCCCTTGTGCTCAGTATTTGCAGTGGATTGCAGGAGGAGTCTGAGGGAGATCTGGTAGCTGATCTCCTCAGTGAGGCTCGGACTGGCAGCTCAGTTGAAAGGGTAGCAATGTCCCAGCAGCTCTCTCCTACTCAGGTTCGAGAAATCCGAGCAGTGTTCCAGGAGTTTGGGGACATGTTCACTGAGAAACCAGGGTGCATCCCGAAGGCCTATTAGGCAGGCCCCTTACAGGGTGCTTGAGAGAGTCAAACAGACTCTAAGGGAGGAGATACAGGAAATGTTGGAACTAGGGGCAATCGAAGAGTCCAACAGTCCCTGGGCCTCCCCAGTAGTGCTGGTGACAAAGAAGGATGGCAGCACCAAGTTCTCTGTGGACTGCAGGAAATGAAATAGTCACACAGAGTAAGATGATTACATCATGCCTCTGACAGATGAAGCCCTAGAGCAGCTGGGTGGAGCTAAGTATCTTACCACCATTGATCTTACCAAGGGTTACTGGCAGGTGCCCTTGACTCCCAGTGCTAAGGGAGAGGTCAGCCTTTGTGACTCTTTTTGGCTTGTATGAATTCACAGAGATGCCCTTTGGGTTGAAAAATGCCCCAGTGACATTCCAGAGGCTGGTAGATCGTATCCTAGCAGGAGCAGGAGGGTTTGCCCTTGCTTACCTAGATGATATTGCCATTTACAGCCATTCCTGGCAAGAGCACCTTCAACATGTCAGGGAGGTGCTGGGCAGATTACAGAGAGCAGGGTTGACCAGTATGCCCAGCAAATGTCAGTTGGGTATGGCAGAGGTCTCTTACCTGGGACATAGAATGGGGAGTGGTATGATCAGGCCAAAGTGAAAGCCATTCAGGCATGGCCTGCACCTATTACCAAAAGGCATGTGAGGACATTCTTAGGGACAGCAGAGTACTACAGAAAGTTTGTCCCCAGTTATAGTACCATAGCTGCTCTCCTCACAGACCTGGCAAGTAAAAACAGTCCAGATAAGGTAGTGTGGACCACAGCATGTCAGCTGGCATTCCAGACATTTAAAAAAGCTTTGGGAGGACCCCCTGTGTTAGCCAGTCCAGATTACAGCAAATAATTTGTTGTGCATGTAGATGCTTCAAACCACGGGGTGGGGGCTGTACTTAGACAGATTTTGGCAGAGGGAGAAGAGCACCCAGTGGTTTATCTCAGTCATAGGCTCCAACCCAGAGAGGAATGCTATGCAGCTGTAGAAACGAAATGTCTAACCATAGTGTGGGCACTGTAGAAACTTCAGCCTTACCTACATGGAAGGAAATTCACTGTAGTTACAGATCACAATCCTCTAACATGGTTACATTGAGCCACCCACCAAAATGCCAAGTTACTCAGGTGGAGCCTAGGGTTGCAAACATATATGTCAGTGCAGCACCGGGGTGGGATTAGCAATGCCAATACAGATGGGCTGTCAAGACAGGGAATGGGGTAAGGTGTACCCATACAGACTCAACCCTCTCAAGCAACGTTTCTCAAGGGACACTTGAAAAACTAGCTTGAGTTCTCCGGGGGGGGGGGGATGTGAAAAACTGAGGGGCTGCCAGCCCAACCAAATAGAACTTTGTAGATAATTCTATGTCATTGTAAATATTAATATAATCCACATGCTTGTTTTAGAAATGTAAAAAGAACTATATGTCATGATTAAACTATATGTTGTACTGAGCTTCAAAAATGTAACCCCAGTGCACCCTGTTGGAAGAAAGCTGTTAAGTAAATAATTTTACAACTGTGTTTGATGTCAAGCTCGGAGACAGGATGTCTGGGCTAGGAAATTTTTTCTATTGTTTTAAGACTGAAATAATTACTAGATTTTACATGTAAAGTGTTCTTTATTGCTGCGGCTTCCTGGCAGGTGCAAGATTACAAAGATATGTTAAATTTTGAGTTCTGTGAGCTTGGGAAACTTCAGCAGAGGTGTCAAGAATGATGTACTATGTATTATCAATTTAAGGGCTATCTCAGAAAGAAAGAAGAGCATTTTGTATCTTGTCTTGGATCTAGTAAGAACATCCATTCACCAGCACTTGCTTGCTCTGTATGTAAGTAGTATTTAGAACAGTGATTTCTCTTAGAGATAGATAGGAATATAGCCAGGATATTCTAGCTGTTTTTTATATTTATGTCAGACTATCCTACAATATTGTTTTAAAGTATTTCCTGTGATTTCTGAACTCTGTAATGTCACTGTGTTGAAGTAATAAGTATTGTCATGTGTTTTTATTATTTATTTTTAAATATTTTTAAACCTTTCCACTGTGGCTGTTTTGTGTGGAGATAATTTAAGCTCTAGAGTACTTGCATGTATTTGGTTATGCTGTATAAGCCAATAGCCTTAAAAGTTCCGGTCAGATTTACTATTTGGATAGCAGTAATAATGCACAGTCGAACTGGACACCCTTTGATAACGGCCTTTATAGTACCTCATAGTAATGATTGGTGGCAGTCAGTACTACCTTATAGTCTGGGCAGGAGGGGGCATAGCTGGAGAACCTGTGTCAGCTTTCCCCAGGAGTGTCTGTGTGTTTGTATATAATTCATATCTAAACGTGTGTGTGTGTGTCAGCTACTTGGGCAGGGACATGAAGCACTGGTTGGACAGAGAGGGTGCTGGAGGTCTTGGCTTGGCCACTCTGTACCTTGTAGCTGTGGCTGTGGGGAGTCCTATTGGGGATTTGGGGAGAAAGGGGGAAACCAGCCCCAGACTGACTGTGATCTCTGTGTGCTCTTAAGGGAAATTGTACTTACTGTGTGTGTACTTGTTATCCTTCCCAATGTGCACACCCCTCACTGGTGCTAGTGGTGAGGATTGAGACTCCTTGATTACTGGGCCAGTGCATGGGCGTTACAATGGTACTTTCTTAATAAGCTTATCTATGAACATAGAAGACTCTTTTAATGCAGATGGAAAAATGCAGTCTCAAAGAAAAGGAAGGAACATTAAACCTGAGTAGCTGCAGTGAATCTAGACAAGATTTTAGCAGCTTAATTGTACCAGGATCCAGATCACAGTGAGTAAAATGCAGAGATGAAGCCAGATTTACAACCTTGTCATACCCATATGTAATTTAACTAAAATCAAATGAACTCAGTATACTAGTTAAGGAACATTAATCACAATAGGACAAAAGCAAGTGCAAAGAGAGAGCTTGTGATATTGTGTACTGGCCCAACATGCATACACAGGTAGAACAAACGGTTTAGTATTAACACACCTTTCAGTAGTTGCACCATTGGAGAAAGCCTGTCTGATCTTAGCAACCTTATCCATTATATAAAAAACAATTGGACTGCTTCCACACATTTAGACAATGGAAACAGTCTATGACTGATAAGGTAGACCAGGCTACATAGCCCGCTCACTATTCAGATGAGTACAGCTGGTTGATTAAATGCAGCATAGATCTGTCTTGACAAATAAATTGCCTTATTACATTAGATTCCTTTCTGATATATGCATAATGATAGTCCAGACTAAGCTTGTTTTCAAGCAGTCTTGACTATAGCAGATCGCAGACTACCGAATCCAGAATGCCAGTCAAGGCATATAACTCAGTAAACTCATCTAGGTTCTCATCAGTGTACCCACTCAGAAGCTGGTCGAGTATGGGCAGCATGATATCAGTGCTGATGTTACATAAGTCTAAACAATTTAGCAGTTCTAGAAGGAGGCTGCATAATTGGGGTGATCTTAGCGGGAATTGAACCAGGTAATCATCAGTATATGATTCCAGCCCAACCACCAAATTTCTACTTTTCGTATCAGGTTGGAACAGTAAGTCCAGTGAGTGTCCACATCTTTCCCTGGCAGTGGTGACTATCTGAATGAAGATAATTTCAAAAAAGGCTAAGTGCTTCCTTGTCCAGTTGTCAAACCTCATCCATAGCCCAGACATTAAAATAGCCTAATCAGCATTTGATGACAGACACTTCATAATAAGTACGGATAGTAAAGGATTACTTGTCTTCAGAAGAAATGATTTTTCATTTCAACTTAAAAGAAATTAAAGCAACTGCAAGAGCTCTGGAGTCTTTTCAGGGCATTTTTCAGACAGGCCCCTTTCTGTACAATACAAATACCAGTACTATAGTCACGTGGTCCTTTAGTAAGCATAAAAGCAAGAGGCCCTATCGGCTCTTTAGGGAAGTGGGGTTAATGTGTCAAAAGGCAGCTAAATGCTGTCATAGATGTATACTGTTATTACAAAAATACATTGTCGAAGTGAATAAGGATTGAACGCAATACAACTAGCTATAATTTAGTAATATTATTTGCAATTATGTAAAATTGGTGTATCTTAGTATTTTTGAGCAATCTGGTAGACTTATAGTATTTACAGTACTTACGTATTATCGCAACCAGATTTTTGCGGTTGTGATAATACCATGCTAGCATGAAAACGAGGGGGGGGGGCACCGCAAGCTGTTATTTGAAGTCCTTACTGATGAAAAGTAAATTTGGAAAACATTCAGGAAGACAGAAACAATCATTTTAGTCTTCTTCCTGTTTTACGTGCATTACACACGCACGCTTCAACTGTCTCAGATTTCTAGTGCAGTATAATTCATTATGTAACAGCGGAACGAGTTGATATGTTCTGCAGTAGTGAGTGCAAGCTGTTGGGTACACTAATATAGCAAGCCGTGGGCACAGTTACATAAAAACAAAAACATTGCAATGTTCTTACTTGCTGAAGAAAAGTGAAGTGAAGCAATATTTGGTGAGAGTAATTGCAGTCAGTAAGAGAGCAGCCCTGACAACTGAAGCCTCTATGCACTTTACTTCCAGCTACATAACACGGTGTCAGAAAAGTGCATACATAAACAGCGCCACTACGTTTTTCCTTTGTTTTAGGCAGGTTTATTAATAAAAATCTTCACTGTGAAAGAAAACACATTGACATCTTCACAGCATTAACAGAATACATTTAGACATCGTGAAGCAACCGGCATTATCGCGAACGCCTGGTGGTGATAATATGGAGTGCTGGATATCTTACATATTCCCAGTGTAAGGAAAGCAATTTAATGCACAATGCTTTGTGTACTTCAGCAGACAGAAACAGGAGGTAAAACATGAAAGAAAACACATTGCTTGACATCTTCACGGCATTTATGGTTAAATTTAAACATCGTGAAACAACCAGTATTATCGCAAAAATCTGGTTGCGATAATACGTAAGTACCGTATTTACAGTTAGTGTATCTTAGTGTTTTGGAGCAGTCTTGCAGACTTACAATACTTACAGTTAGTGTACCTTAGTGTTTTAGAGCAGTCTTGCAGACTTACAGTACTTACAGTTAGTGTACCTTAGTGTTTTAGAGCAGTCTTGCAGACTTACAGTACTTACAGTTAGTGTATCTTAGTGTTTTGGAGCAGTCTTGCAGACTTACAGTATTTACAGTTAGTGTACCTTAGTGTTTTGGAGCAGTCTTGCAGACGTACAGTACTTACAGTTAGTATATCTTAGTGTTTTAGAGTAGTCTTGCAGACTTACAGTACTTACAGTTAGTGTACCTTAGTGTTTTAGAGCAGTCTTGAAGACGTACAGTACTTACAGTTAGTATATCTTAGTGTTTTAGAGCAGTCTTGCAGACTTACAGTACTTACAGTTAGTGTACCTTAGTGTTTTAGAGCAGTCTTGCAGACGTACAGTACTTACAGTTAGTATATCTTAGTGTTTTAGAGCAGTCTTGCAGACTTACAGTACTTACAGTTAGTGTACCTTAGTGTTTTAGAGCAGTCTTGTAGATGTACAGTACTTACAGTTAGTGTACCTAAGTGTTTTAGAGCAGTCTTGCAGACTTACAGTACTTACAGTTAGTGCACCTTAATGTTTTAGAGCAGTCTTGCAGACTTACAGTACTTAACATTGCTGGTTAGCTGGAATAGTCAGTCACTCATCTTGCTGCTTTAGAAGTATTTTGGTGATCAAGTATATATTGAACCTTTTCCTGTGCAATATTAAACATACTGGATGACTGGCTTAACTTCAGACTGTCAGGATGAGTTGCAGCTTTTTTAAGAGGTCTCTCATGTAATTCCCTCATGCTCTTGTTTAGACAATGATAATGTGTTCTGATGACAGTTGTCAATCTGTAATCTTAAACCAGGTAATACAGACATCTTGTTTCTTTGATAAATCCACATATCAGGACCTTGCAATAAGATCTGAATAAATACATAGACCCAGTTACCATCTGTTGCATTTATACTTTCCTACATCATACTTTAGTGACACAGTGGTGTATCAGTTAGCATTCCTGCTTCACAAGTGACATAGTGTTGCACTGGTTAACATTCCTGCTTCACAAGTGACACAGTGGTGTATTGGTTAGCATTCCTGCTTCACAAGTGACACGGTGGTGCACTGGTTAGCATTCCTGCTTCACAAGTGACACAGTGGTGTATTGGTTAGCATTCCTGCTTCATAAGTAACACAGTGGTGTATTGGTTAGCATTCCTGCCTCACAGCTCTTGGTTCTCCTTTCATGTCTCAGAAGTGGTGCCTTTTGTGCAGAATCCACAAATGCTCTCTGTGTCCATGTGGGTTTTGACTGGGTGATCCAGTTTCCTTCCATATCTAAGTTACATGTTTTAAATAATTGGTGATCACTAAATTGCCCATAGGTGGGCATGGTGTGCAAGATTGAGTGTATATGTGTGCAATTAGAGATGGGCTGGCATCCCATTCAACATAAACTTCCATATCTTGCTTATACTCACTGTGTGCCAGGATAGGTTCTAGAGCCCCTGAGACCCTACACTATGTTAAACGGGTAATCAAAGGATGAAAGAATGAATTAATGAATATCCATTACTTCTCAACTCATTCTTAAATGTTCCCTTCTCGTCAAAATTTAGTAAATTTAACGGAACTGAATGAGACACAATGGATAATTGAGCTTAGGGCAGACAGAAGTCCAGGTTTGAATGGAGTGCTTCCCATTAAACCAGTTTTAAAAGGACGGAGACCTCATTACTGAAGTATGATGGGTTCTTTACCATTTAAATAATCCTGAGTTTTTCAATGCAACATCTGATGAAGGGATTACATCCCGAAAGTGCTCATCTATTGTTTTCATTTGTTATTTTATTAAAGTTTATTTTGCTTTTAACCTGATGGTTTAGACGTTTATGTTTTTTTTTTACTTTGCTGCTCCAGTTTACACAGCTTCATCACTTCATCCATCAGTTTAATCCCTCTGGTCCAGAGTCAACAGTGGACAAAGTTGGTGAAGACAGAATGTGCAAAGAGAGTGAGCCAGAGAATCACCACTGTTCCTTACAGCAGAGGGTTGATATGCTTTTGGTCTTTACATTCTCTGGTGCATGTTCATAATGTTCCAGAAGGTGTGTGATGGATACTGTGATATATATAATTATTCCACCACATGAGATGTAATTATAGCTTGGCGCTCCCTTTAGGCAGAGTATCTCTTTGTAATCCTTAATCTTTACAAGGAATTCTGTCATGGAGAGTGCACAAAGAGAGACAAGCTAAGCCTAGCCATCAATCATGACTTCTCTCATAGCAGCAGCTATCACATGTGCTTGAGCACAAAATCAACCTCAGGTCATCTGGATTCAAGCCAGTTCTCAGCAAGTGGAATTTTCATACTTTCATACTTGTCCATTGTTGTTGAGAATTTCAGTACAGTTAGTTTGTGAGGATGCTTTTTACAATGTTGATATATTCAGTTATATATGGGTTGCAGATTTGTTGTTTAGAAAGGTTTTTGTTTTTCTGTTACTGTCATTTTATTATATAACTTAAATATATATTTAGATGAATGATTTGTTAAATCAAGCACACAGCACTTGGGAGGTTTGCTAGTCTCAAATAACTGAAGTGGGTGCATGCAAATGCACCTAATATACATGGTATCTAGGTGCCAGTTAGTGTTTATACTCGGTGCTGGTATGAGGCCAGTATTGACCTTAGCAGGGAGAACTGTGCTGTGGAAAATGTTCAACTCAGTACAATTTCACATATTACATAATGATGTGATTTGCTACTACAGCCACCTTTTCTCTCAAAGATCTGTTATTATAGAGACTATCTCACATAAATGTACTTTGTTCTCTTCTTCATTTTAACCACACTTGCCCTGAGAAGCATGTCATACAGAGATCACTATGCATTTATAATTTTGCTAATTTGACTTAGTTACCTGTTAGTTTGTATTTTAAAAATGCTCATATTATAAATTATTTTCTGCCTATGTCTCTTGGACAATGTATATGCATTTAGGGCTCATGTTTATTTGTTTGTTTGTTTATATGTTTATTTATTTTGTTAACCAGTCAAATTATCTGGGTACCGATGCCTCTGCATTCTCCATACCTTAAAAGTAATGAATCATAACCAATGTTTCAGACAGATGGCAATTAAATAGATGAATGAGTGTTTCAATAACGGAAGAAAATGAAAGCTGATTACCATTTTAACTCATCCATTGGGAATTTCATCTGCTTTAAACTTATAGGTTGCCATCTTATTAAAGGTGTAGCCCTAAAATGTAATGTTTTACTGCATTTATTGCGCACAACCAAACTAGTTTGTATTTTAGCCATGGCTAAAAGCATATTGTATTCTGTAGGGATACACAGCAAGACTGACAGCCTGTACAATAATTTAAACCCAAGTGAGTCTGACAGAAGCAAAGAGCTGAGTAAAGTTTATAGGTACAACCAAAAATACATTTGGAGATTAGACAGTATATGAAGGGACATACAGAATCAAAATGTTTCTTTGGGGATTAGACAGGATTTGAAGAAATATGTAAAACCAAGATGTTTATTTTTATTTACTTAGTTATTATTTTATTTTATTTAGTTATTACCATTGGCATCTGGTCCAGCCTGTCATTCATCTGACAAGGCTGTGTCCTTTTTCCACTGTAATGGATGGTATCTTCAAGTGAGCCTTCATTTGCCAGGCTTACATTTGTACAGCAGAAAAAGCACTAAGGTTACTGGTATGCGGGTTACCCATTTTGAGTAAAGGTTTGGAAGACATGGTAGCTCGTAAAGCTTTTTGCAAGCTCTAGTTGCATTTCAGTGACCATAGAGTGATGACACTGCATTCAGAGTACACCTGTATGCATGCATGAACACTGGAACCATTTTCCCTGTGCTAACTATGGGAAGTAACTGCACAACTGGTTCCCTGCCTTCCCTAAAGAAAGAAGAGAGGTCACTAGGTCACTTAATGTTTCCTTCAGTTGATGGACCTCTGAAACCAGGTTTGGTAGCTGCAACAGTGTCAAATGCCTCAACTCTCACTCACAAGATAAAATGAGAATAAAAGTGACAATCTAAAACTCGTAAAATGAAATATTAAAGCTATCTTAGCATATGTCATACTGATTGTGTCTGCATTAATCCAATGGTAAAATTACTATCAATTAATTGGTCAACACATCCCTAAAACTTGTATGCAGACAAACTAATAAAATAAACTTACCACAATGCTTGTATATGACAAAGTAATATTATCACACCTCAGATAATCCAAGAAAACAGAACATTTAGCACAGTACAAGAGGAATTTAGCAAGAATGGAAGTTGTTCAACTACGGAGATTAGATAGGAAAATAAATAATCTATGTCTGTCATGTTACAATGATAATGAAAAGCAAAACATAGATTGATGGAATATGGACAGAAAACGGTATCTATAATAGATCAGCTAGCATTCGGAAACAGCCATTATAACCAGGAAAAAGAAACCACTTGTGGCTGTTGATATTGACGCAGCACTAGGAAAGGTGATAACTGTTACTGAATACAGTTATTAAAGTCTTTGTTACAAGTCCAAAATCTTCAACAGTGCTTTTCATGGATGTGACCTGTGGTCATACACTTTAACTTTTGTAAGTGCAAGGACTGTGTCAATGATTTTTTTCTCATATGTTAGAGATTGTATCTGTTTCAGTGAAGCAGAAATGGCAGAGATGGTTTGATTCATCCTCAGACAGTTTCAGGTTTTGTGTCTTTTTTTATTCCTTCCTTTGAACTACATGTCTTCTTAAATGTATGTATTATGTCATTGTTTTATACCTCATGAGTACATTTGGTGGTCACTTCACAAAAACATGCTCATAGCAAATGGTAATAATCTTTCTAGCTTCATGAAACATCATCATATAAAGCAAAGATTGAATACTCGGGGATAGTTTACTACAAATAAAGAAATATGAGGCTTGGCATAACTTGAAAAGTCAAGTCTTAATACTGCAGGTAATGACACAGTAATTTCTTCAGACCAGGTTTCAATATTAAATCTGCCAGATTTTTTTAAAGCCAGGCTAAATGTTCAACTCCAAAGGAGATTTTGCATGTTATATAAAATAAACTTTTAAGCATAGTATTTTCACTATCAATGCTCATGAAACAGTACCATGAAGGAGAATACAGAACATCTACATATTAATATGGCAATCAAACCAAGTGCACATTTACTTTTGTAAACTCACTTTCATAACTCATACAATGTTCAATATCTTTACCCAAAATGATGGAGCATTCACAGTCCAATGGCATCAGAAATACAAAGGGTACTACTTTTCAGAGTCAGTACCTTTTTTGTTTTGTTTGTTTTAATTCATTTTTGTCTGCCCTACATCCAGAACATTCATATTCTCAAGAGTTAATTTATACCACTATAGCAATGAAAAATAAGTTCTGAAAAAATGATTTTTCTTACCGAGTAGCCGTTTTTCTTCTCTGGAAAGAGTACATTCCTCTTCATCACCTTCTTCCTCATTTTGAGGTTTAAGAATCTCTATCTGCTCATCATTAAATATGAGTCCATCACCATCATCATCATTATTTTTGTCTTGTGGCTGTGGATAAGTGATAAGTACAGAGCCAGGTACAGAACTCTGGAAAAATAAAATATCGAGTTATTTTATAGCCACTCAGTATCTGATCAGATGGCGAAATAAACTTCAATTTCTATTGGACTAGCAGCTTTCAAATTAAATCTCTGGCTAAATACATCAGAGCTAAAGCTTTCAGTTTCCTTTTCCCTGAGGAATAGTATTTGCAAAAGTCTCACAATCTGAAGTCACTTCACTCTGCAAATGACCCCCATGACAGCAATGAAGTAAGATAAATAAGCTCACCGTCTTTTGAAAGTGAGTCTGCTTTCTCATTGACATGTAAAATTTACTTTAAATAATTTCAAATCATTTCAAAAAGGATAAAAAATAAAGTCTAGTGTCATACTGCTTTACAAGTAAGATTGCAGTAGCTTTTTACATTCCCTGAGATGAAGAACAATGATTTACCGAAATATGTGGTCAGCATCCATGTCTGTAAGAACCCATACTATATTTGTCATCACCTTGAGGAACCATTTTTATGAGACAAGAGCAGTGCACACTTAGAAACACACTGCTAGCTATTTTGTACATTCAGCCATGTTAATGTGGTAGAGGTGATTTGTCTTTAAGCACTCATCATTTTTAATCAGAATAGTCTTATCTAAAAGAAAAACATTAAACCATTTAAAATGGAGCATTTTTCATAACAAAATGGCAATAGGAAGAGTTATTTTAATATGAAGTTGAACTAGCAATCCATGTTTATGATTAGTGGACATCACTTGTACACAATTGCTTCCGCTATAATCGTCCACTTATGCATTTAGCTTGAAGTTGTTTAAGGAACAAAAAGCAGACATAAGCTCAAGGTTTTATGCTCTGACAATGGACTTTGACTGACTGCCACAATCAAATGAAGGCCTTTGGTCCAATCATCCTAACTCTAAGCAGTCCTATAGAAAGCATGCACCACCATACCAAGTGAAAAACAGTGTGCTTGTGCAAAAAAAGAAAATGTTTCGGGCATGTTTAACTTACAATGAACTTATACTAATAAATTAACTGCTACCACAATGTGCTTAGAAACTATGGTAGCAATTCAGAAAGAAGTCTAACACATCTGTTCTGTAGTAACTAGCATGGGGAAACAGATTAACACAGCTCATTGAGGATTAGGTATGCATATGAAATCCTGCAGTCATGAAAACAGAAGTCAGCAGACTGCAGACATTGAAAATACGTACAAAAGCCCTTGATAATAAGTACATCTAGCCAAAAGTCTGGGTATCTAATTAGCATAAAATATGAATACCAAGTAGCATATAAATATTCCAGCCTTCTGTAGGCCATAACATAGGGCTAACAGGTTTGGAGGGGCCTCAAATTGACAGAGAACAGGAAACTAACTTGAATATTTTTAGACTGGCATTAAGTTTCTAAGGGAACAGTCAGATGCACAGGTAGCCATCCCTTTCTACTGGCATATTTAAAGCTGGAACAATATGTCCATCTACCTTTCTCAAAGCACCTAACTCAAACGGTCCATTTAATTCTGAATGTAGTTTGCCACTGATCTGCATGATACACTTGCTTGGTGAGTCATTGATCAGTATTTGGTGTTTGAACTGCTACCTCTATGCTCCTACCTGTTCTCATGCCACCTTCTACCCTCTAACTAGTAAACAACATATCTTCCCCTTCCATACTTCTGTCTTGAACTTTACCTGTTCCACCTGAAGCTACTCACCTGCTTACCTTCCCTAACTGGGCTGCTCTGCTCACTGATTGTCTCCTTCACTACTTGCTCTAGCCCGCTCCATTCGCCCTTCAGGCTCACTCCACTCCTCTCCCTACCCCCAATTCCCACCCACCCCCAGTGCTGTTACACTTATACCTAACAAGTCACACCCAGGTTAATACCTATCCAATCAGTCTCAATATATAATTCTCAACTCCTCCCCTACCTCCTCTTCTCTACTCCACCTCTTTATCTAACACCACTCCTCCTGACTTCTCTCCTTAGCTTACCCCTTACTCTCCTCTACACATAATCAGTAACTATAATCACTTCTTTTACAGCTATTTAGTTTATCTTCTACTCCCTTCTCCCTTCTTCTGACTATCTTTCTAAACCATTACATTTATCTCTCCCTACCTTTTATCTACACTTTTAGCTTCCTATCTTCTATATATAACCTTTCTATTCCACTGCCCTAATGGCCCATTATTTCAAACCTTCCCTGAAAAACTTTCTTGTCTCCTCTTCCTTATTTTTACTTCTATCCTTAACCTACTCACTTACTGTATATGAACACTACACTCTAAAGCACAATGTGACCTATCTACAAACACTCCCCATCACACATTTCCACAGCCTTTTTCATAGCAACATCAACTCTACTTCAGCCTATTTGCTTCCCAAGTTCCATAGAAATACCCATGTTTCTTACCTCCCCAATAAGCTAACCCCACCCAAGTACTATAAATACTTAAAGATTTCATCCATTCAAACCATAAACATTCTAACAGGTGGAGATATTCATCCCAATCCTGACCCATCCCCACCAAAAAACAATCTACAGAATCCATCATTTAATAATGCTACCTCTTCTTTAATAACTCAGAACTCCCTCAGTATAGCACATCTTAATATTCATAGCATTAACAATAAAATTAGTCAGTTGCATGCTCTCCTTTAGGTTTATCCATTTGATATCCTTTGCCTTACAGAAACTTGGCTAAAACCTTCTACTCATGACCTAGAAATAACCCCTCCTGGATATAATATCCTAAGATGTGACCGTACATCAAAAAAAGGTGGCGGTGTAGCTATCTTGTTCAAATTTGATCTTCTGGTTTCACTCTATGATGTATCACTACCCTCAAATACCAATGCTGAGACCCTTACTATCAAACTCCAAATGAATAGCTCTAAAGCAATCTATATAATCTGCTCTTACATCCCTCCAGGAAACAATATTAGCACCCTAGAAAACATTCTCAATAGCCTTTCTACCCATTTACCACAGGAAACAATTGTATTAGGCGATTTTAATATAGACTGGACCTTATGTAATTCCCCCACCCCTAACACCCATATTAATCTATTTGGTTTCAATCAAATAATAAACTTCCCCACTAGGATCCACAAACCAAGTAACAAAGAAACTACTCTTGACTGGATCCTTATAAATAGTCACCCAGATACCTATAAGGTAGGATCTCTCCCTGATGACATTAGTGATCACATTTTAACCTTTATCACTAAACAAAAGAAATATAGCCCAAAAAAGAACAATTTTGTCACCTATCGTTCTAAAAAACACTTCCAAGCTGAGAACTTTATTAATGAACTAAAAGCATGTAACTGGTCATCTCTAAAACTACTTAATCTAGAGGAAGCAATCTCTTACTTTAATTCTACTTTCCTTCAAATTCTAAATAACCATGCTCCTTTCCACTCCTCCAGAATCAGGACAAAAATAGCCCCCTGGCTCACAAAACAAACCAAAGAAAAAAATGTTTCTATGAAACAAAATATGGGCAAGATGGAGAACCTCTAAAAGCTCTGTAGATCATCTATACTTTAAGCAACTAAGAAATGCTGTCAAAAAGGATATAATCTCAGATAAAAAAAACTACTACTCCCACCTGCAACATTCACACTCTAATAATCCTAAAAAATTCTGGTCTGGCATTAATAAACTTCTCAAACCAGGACATGCCACAACTCCTTCCCCCTGGTCTATTACCAGTAGTAATCCTCTGCAAATAGCTAATGCCTTTAACAATTACTTCATTGAAGCTATTCAAACTTTAACTCAAACTCTAGTTCCCATGACCCCACTCCTACACAACACACTAACAGTCCCTTTCCCTCCCTTCATTTGCAACCTGTACCAACCTCCTTTATCTGCAAACTCCTTCAAAAACTCAAACCCTGCACTCCCTCGGCTGATTGCCTCCCAGCAGAATACCTTCAAATTGCAGCCAAAGCCATAGCATACCCTGTTTCTATCCTGATAAACAGATCCATCTCTGAAGCCTACATCCCCTCTATATGGAAATTCTCTCATATAATCCCTTTGCACAAAGGAGGTAAATCTACTGAAATCTCCGACTACCGTCCTATTGCTCTACTCTCCTCACTAGCCAAAATTATGGAAAAATGTATTCGCCATCAGCTACTCCAGCACCTTCTCCAAAACAACTTGCTTGCTAACTGCCAACACGGATTTAGGCCCTTTCATAGCACTACTACTGCCCTTTTAACTTTTACTGATTGCATAAATAGGAATCGTAACAATAACTGTCTCTCAGCTGCTCTATTTATTGACCTTTCCAAAGCCTTTGATATGGTCAATCACAACCTGCTTATTAATGTGCTAAAAGCCCAATCTCTTGACCCACAAGCAATCCTTTGGTTCAAATCTTATCTGGAAAATAGACAACAAGCAGTACTCTGGGACAATAATCTATCCACACACCTCCCAGTAAGCACTGGAGTTCCTCAAGGTTCTATCCTACGCCCTCTTCTTTTCTCCATCTTTATTAATGATCTCCATACTGTTTTTCCACAATCCACCTATATACAATACGCTGATGACTCTACTCTTATCTGTACTGCCAAGTCTTCTTCCTCTCTCCACACCCTTACACAAAATGGATTTAACACAGTTGAAAAATGGTTCACCGAACGCTGCCTTCTTCTTAACCCCAAGAAAACTAAGCTACTACTCTTTACTCCCACCATAAAATCTCATCAGTTCCACTTCACTATTACCTCTGACAATGGAACCTGCATTTCCCCTGATTCTACTGCTCAACTACTTGGTATAACTATTGACCATAAACTCAGCTTTGATGCCCATGTTAATAATATTATAAAAACTGTTAATAAAAAACGAGGCTCCCTGTATAGAATAAAACCCTTCCTTACACCACTAGCTAAGAAATCCATTGCCCAGACTCATCTTACTTCCACCCTATTCTATGCATCTGCCATTTACACCGATCTATGAAAGCATAATCTCACCAAACTTGAAACTAGCTACAATAACATAACCGGATTTGCCACTGGCTCTCCGTACAGAACCCATCACTGCCTCAACCTTAAACAACTCAAATGGTTAGAACTACAAAATCAACTACAATACAATCAACTTGTGATTGCACAAAAAATCCTGCACCATCCTACTAATACTCCCATCCTCACTAATCTGATCTCCCCTTATAAAAATCTTTCAACATTACGCTCAGCTAATAAGCTACTTATTGCCAGCAACCCTTCTAATAACAAAGCAGACGATTCCCTCTTCTCCAATGTTGTGGGTAGAATCTGGAACAAACTTCCTAATACACTCACCTCACTCTCATCCTCTCTAATCTTTAAAAAACACCTTAGAGACCACCTTAAAATACATTGGCTTTGCCCCTGCTTGATTGATTGAATCTACTTTTCTTCTCTTCCCTCCTGTTTCTTTTTCTCCTGCTTCCTTAACAATTACCCCCATATCTTATGAACAACACTACTAAAAAGTTTTGCTAATGTTCTAATGCTTTAGATTTTGATTGACTTCACATGAACCCTACTAAAGCATTAAGACTTGTTTATTTCTTACTTCTACTCTAATGAAACCTTACATTGTTCACAATTTATTAATTTTTTTCTTATCATGTCTTATTATGTAATGTGAAACTAGTCATTTTTAGAATATTTTGAATGTATTAATTCACTCATGTTGGAGCTTTTCTCCTTGGGCCTCTACTGAAAAGGGATATGTATCCAGCTAGACTAGCCCGGTCAACAAATGTAAATAAATAAATAAAAATCTCAGTATATTTAATTTGTGGCAGTCAGTTAATGAGTATATCTTTCACATATAAGATTACAGTAACAGGGATT